>NW_024387095.1:600000-775000 GCF_900408965.1 Simochromis diagramma | reverse complement strand
AACAAATGACTCCTACCCCCACCTATCGTCCTGCCTGGTCCACACACACACACACACACACACACACACACACACACACACACACACACACACACACACACACACACACACACATGTATTTGTTCTCACTTTAGACCCACATTAGTGTGTTTAACCTTATTGATAAGGTTTTGCCCATTGATACAAATCAGGATGATCCATCACTGATGCCTCTGTTTAAGGGGCGGAGAGGAGTTGATAGTGATGGATGGCAGACCAATCAGTAAACACAGTGACCTGAAGAGCACTGAGACACACACACACACACACACACACACACACACACACACACACACACACACACAGTGCCACAAACATAGTGACAATGGCTTTAGTTTCACAAAACCCTTTGATTAACAATGTGTTTTCTTATATGACAAGGCAGTAATATTTATAGAGAATTACACTGGTGCACAAGAATCAAAAGGAAGTAGCAAAATGTCAGAAATATAAAATTCCCATTAAGGAAAACCAGCCAATAATCAAATAGGTCTCAGAGACTACTGTAAACTTCTGTTTTTAATGTTTATATAGTTGGAGGACATGGAAACCTGATGACCAGTGAAGTGAGAGCAAACCAGACTGATTGTATGAAAGTAGCTGTTTGATAAATAACAGCCGAAGTCGAGTCGATTTTGATCATAAAAGCCCCAATTTTACCCTTACACAGTGTAACAATGACATTTTCACATTTTTGTGTGTGGAGTTATTATCAAAAGCATGCCATGATTTCTACTTGCAGCCTTCTCGGAATAAAGGAGCAAATTAAGACAAATAGAAACCCTAACTCATGCTATCAATCAAAATTCTAATTTGAATTCAGTTTTGAATTTCTAATGCAAATTATTCATATTAAGCAAAATAAAAGTTCATTAAAAATATCTCTGTTAAACATTTTATGGGCAATACCTTCATTAGAGGACTAGAAACAATCATTTCTGATCAGTTTTTATTTTTATTGCGCTGTTTTTGCTTTTAATTCAGTTTAGTTTCAATCTTGGTTTTAATTCAGTTCAATTTTATTTATATAGCTCCAAATCACAACAACAGTCACCTCAAGGCGGTTTCTCTTGTAAGGTACAAACTCTACAATAATAGGTCCTAATTAATTATTATTTTATGGAGAAGGGATTCAGGAAAATCAGTACAGGTGTTACAATAAAGACACAGAACGTTCTGAAAGCAGTTGACTCGCAGTCATCTAAAGTGTCGATAAACTCTTCTATGTATTTTTACTTTATTTGAATTAGTTTTGCAAGTTCACAAAATTGTTTCAATTAGTTTTCAAAAATCTAGCTTTTATTCTTATTTAAGTTGTAACTGAAATGTTTGGGTTTTTTTGTTTTTCACATCTAAATTTACTTTCAGTTAACTATAATAACCTTGGTGTCTACTGTTATGCATTAACCCCCATAAATCTCATATTAATGCACTGATGGTTTTGCATAAAGTAAGCATCTAACTGTTAACAATAGAAGAGCTAAAGGACCAAAAGTTGAACATTTGCTTTTGACCTTTGTAGCTGGCCTGATGGGATAATCTGGTGTGTGTGAGTGTTTGTTGGAGAGTGTGTTTGCTGGTGTCCAGAGCATCCTTTGTGATGCTGGAATTAACTCTGACTTGTCACGTGCATGCGGCTGCTGACCTCCGGCCCCATTCAGGAACCATCCCCTGTGTGTGTGTCTGTGTGTGCGCGTGTGTGTTTTGTCAGAGGTAAAGATCAAGCTCAAACACAAGCAAAAATCATTGTTCCTGATGGAAAAAAACTACAAATGCACTAGCAGAAACTAGCTTACTGTGGCTTTCACCTGCTTTGGGTGGATGACTTTGATAAAACCTCAAATAAAAAATATAAATGGTCTTTATTTATATCTAGATCTATGCAAAAAGCACATTTTCTCATTCAACTTTAGCCTGCATGAGGCTCTCCTATTGGACGAATACTGCCTAAATGGATGGGAAAAGGACTGGTTGTTACACAGTGTTTTTTTACTTGTGCAATCAATGTACTTTGCACCACACCTCCTTCGCCCATTCATACAAGAACTTTTTTTCTACGTCTAAGAGCTTTCCATCTGTCATTCACACTCCAATGAACACACCCAAGGATACTTTGGCATGCAGAAAGAAGCTGCCTGGGATTGAACCAAAAACTCTGTGATTATCTCTACCTCCTAAGCCACAGCCACTTTGTGATTTTGTGAGGTTGTAAGACAAGTTGCAGTGTAACGATGCTGAACAATGAATGAAGGGTGCGCTTTATCGTCCACATGCAGCAGTTTGTTTTTAGTGTTGTTGTTTTTTTTCGATCTTCAGCCTTTAATGTCACTGTAGTTACATATTTAGAGCTTCCCCAAGAGTTCTCCAAGTTTGTCCCGTAAAACACTTTCTCACTTTTTCCATTTCAATGAGAATATATTTATGGTTTTTTTTTCATTTTCATTCGATAGAAAAAAAAAACGAGTCGATGAGCCTGTATTTGCTTTCATCCTTGATTTCAGCTCCTTGCAACTCCTCCGCTCTTCTCTCTTGTTACTGAAGAGTGACATGATTGCTGAAGCCTGATAATGTCACGATAATAGAGCGTTTACTGCAGTACATGACAGTGAAATTCAACATCTCTGACTTGCTCTGCAACAGTCAAGTGCAATTGCAGCAGTGACAGTAACTAACTTAGTAACTTCACATAACTTGTGAAGACTGTCTCCGTTTCTTAGTCACATATCTGTCCTAAAGGCTTGTTTTTCAAGAAATACATGGAAGGTTTGATTTCTTTGTGAGTGTAACCGCTCTCTCTTGTCTCTCCAATATCGTCATAGATCCAGAATGACACTTTAAAAGTATTTTACTTGAGACACAAACAAAAAAGTGGCAGTTTCAGCCATAATGGCCTTGCGTTATATTTAAACGTTCAAAAATCAAGTGTGAAATCCAGACAGAGAGGCCACATTCCAACGCTTGATCACTTCATTTTTGAAAATCTTAACAAAGAATTTGAGGCCTCAGACCACAAATCCGTAAAGTCTCACAATATAAACGGCAATGCAGACATATCTGTTGAGTAAAACTTTATAGAGCAATTATTTCTACATCTTTTTAAAAAATGTCTTGAAAGGTCTTAACAGCAGCATTGTATCAGGTCTGCAGATGACAAACATCTTATCGAGTACAGCTAGCTGTTAATACAGAGGCCTGGAACTGCACCCCTGCAAATTTACGTTCCCATTTAGCAGATTGAGGTGGGGATTGCATCAGGAGGACATTTGGCACAAAATTCTGCTGATTAAAACATGCAGAGCTGCATCACCTGCTGTGATGAAAAAGGCAGAACTCGAAAAGCAGTGTCTTCATTTAGCGGCCTTTAAGTTTTTCTACCTTTTCTTTGACCTTTCATTCGTTCCCTTGAGCCACTTGCTGTATGTGGAACAGATTAGATAACCTAACATAACATAGAAAACATTTCTCCTGTACAATCAAAACTTGAAGTGAAAATTTTTACCTGCATCCCACATACAATGCCACAACTTTGTTGCCCTTATGTTTTTCTTTGATGCTGCACAAGGTGTCTGGTAAACTGTCAGGAGCAGATGCCACAGCTGTGGAATGTGACTCTGTGAGTTTTTGGACTTGTGAACAAAGATACTGAAGGTTAGTGCTTCTGAAACAATTTCCCCAAGCTAAATTCTTCAGTAGCCATTTGTCCTGATGTGTGACCTTCGAATGAATTTGGTTCAGCACGACTACATGTGGCAGAACTGAGATAAAAAAACAAAAACAATGACTGGATGATTAAATCAATGAATCAACCAATCATATTACCACCGATTGAATCAAAACACAAAATGAGTGACTTAATTTCAACTGATATGTCACCTTTTGTCCTGTCTTCCCCCCACCCCTGCATATATATAAGTAAGCTCCTAGCTTTGAGTGACTTTCTGCAGTTTCAAGTGCAGTCCCTAAAGCTAATTTTCATCACCATACTTTGAATTCTTGACTCAACTAAAGTCAAGGTTTACACGATTTCTCGTCTGCTCCTTATAAACAGAAAGTTTGAACCACAGGTGGGTGAAGCTGCTGTGCCTGTGATGGTCATATTAAGGATACCGCAGTCGGGGATCGGGCTTTTCAAGCGGTGCCACCAAGATTGAGGATTTCTCTTTCGCTGTCTTTCCACTGTACAGACTCCACTGACTCATTCAAACAGCAAGTGAAGACATTTTTCATCCAAATTGTTGCTAAATAACTTAGTATTGTATGTTATACCCTATTATGTTGTAGATATGATATACTTCTATTTCTTGTGTTTTATTGTGAAAGAACTCTTTTTGTTGCAAAAAGCTCACCTAATCAGAAGGGAAACCACACTGCTAAAAAAATTAAATAAACATTTTTTAATCAAAGCAGAGCATCAAGTCAATTAAACTTCTGTGGTATTGATCTGATCAACTAAGTAGCAAAGGGGGTTGTTAGTCAGTTTCAGCTGCTTTGCTGTTGATGAACAGGTGCACAAGAGGGCCAACAACGAGACAACTAGGGATGGGTATCGTTTAGGTTTTATCCGATACCGGTGCCAAATCGGTACTTTTGAAACGGTGCCGGTGCTCAAACGGTGCTCAAACCGGTGCTTAAAGAATGGAGAACACAAAATTGGTCCAAAAACCTCTCATGTTCAGCTGGTTTTTTGTAAAAAGATAACAATGTTAGCCTTTTCTGCAGCTGTGGGGCATATATGGTATCACTCTTGGCTGGAAGCAGTGCTTAATCAATGGAAAAAACACAAACTTTGTCCAAAACCTCTCATGTTTAACTGTTTTCCACTTTTTCTTTGGTCATTTTAGCCTTTTTGGCCAGGGTGAAGGGAATATCTGCCATCAAACAAGAAGACAGCCGCATGTAGCTATGATGAGGTTTGCTAGTTCACTTTACATGCATTAATGTAATAACGTAGTTAGCCTACTCAACGTAAATTACACACTAACAACATTAAGCTACTCACGCAGAGAAGAACGGCTGCTGCTGCATCATCATCCGTCATCATTTCTGCTACACTGGCAGGGCTAGGGGCCAGGACTCTCCTCTTCGGGGTTTTTGGGGGATATTGCTAACTCCGGGTCAGATAACAGGCAACCCACGCACAGTAGATGCGCTCGGTGTGAGGTCTCGCAGCAAGCTATCATACGGCGCATTTCTGGGCTTTTAAAAAAAACGCTATGCGTCGCCAGGTGTTTCATCGGATTCGAGGTGTTACCTCCTTTGACAGTATCACAGTATCAGCTTAAAGCACTTGTTGCAGGCTGCTGAGTTTGCATATTTTGCTGGGAAGTACAGCCAGGCTTTTGACCGCTTCGCCTTGGGCATTTTTAATCCGTAGCTCTGCTCTAAAAGAACGTATGTACCTGGCCCCGCCTACTATCCTCGGAAACGTAAAATTATTGGCTAGAAGTGTATCACAGCTCAGGAAAAAAAGCACCGAAATAAAGCACCGAAATGTGCGCTGCTTTTCGGTCTGGTTACTACCGTTTATGTCAGAACTGGTGCCATCATGGCACCGGACACCGGTACCCATCCCTAGAGACAACCCCCAAAACAGGAGTGTTTGTTTTCACTAGTTTTGCATTTGGCTCGGGTCGACTTCACTACCGGTAGCATAAGGCGATACTTGGATCATACAGAGGTTGCACAGGTAGTTCCTGTTCCAGGAAGACACATTAATACAGGCCATTGCCACTAGGTTTACTGTCTCAGTACAGTTTCAATAGCATGGAGGAGATTCCAGGACTCAAGTTACTCTGGGAGAGCTGGACAGGGCCGTAGAATGTCTTTTACTCAATAACGGTACACGTATGTACTCCTTAGCGCAAGGAGCAACAGGATGAGAACTGCCAGAGCTACAACATGACCTCCAGCAAGAGGCTGGTGTGAGAGAGCTATGACCAAACAAAGACTTCATGAGGGTGGTCTGAAGACCCAATGTCCTCCAGGGGGCCATAGAATACCAGACTGGGCAGGTCCACCTCTGGTGCCCTGTGCTTTTCACACATGAAAGCAGGTTCACCCTGATAACGTGACAGACATAAAAGTGTGTGTTGATGCCATGGAGAATGTTATGCTGCCTGTAAGGCATCTCCACAGAGGGACGCACAGTGCTCTACAGGCTACGCAACGGCACCCTGATTGCCATTAGGTATCAGGATGAACTCTTTGAACCCATTGCCAGATCCAAAGCTAATGCACTAGGTCCTGCTGGTGATACCACTGCCATAGCACTGAGAGTTACTGGTATGTGGGCACCGGTCGTCCCCACACACACCTCAGGAACATCGTGCACCTCAGACTGTCCAGGACTTCAGTGATATCCTGATTGAGATCTGGCAAGTGAGATCTCCTACGACACCCTCCTTTGTCTCATTAGGAGCATGCGGGATGTTGTCAAGCATGAATACAAGCATGTGGGGGGACAATCAAACTCCTGAGTACCATTTTGAGTTGCTGCAAGGATTTTTTTGTTAATGTGTTCCTACACATTACACAGTCCATGACAGTATGGATATCCAGCATTATTTTTTTCCTACTGAGATCTGACAAATTTTCAAAGTGTCACTTTAATTTTTTGAGCAGTGTACATAGCTCTCTCATTTGAGGTGTAATTGCGTGATAATATGAAAATTGTGAAAGACTTTGATACAAGATTCTTTCAAAAGTGATTCAACTGACAGTTAATTTGGGTTTGGTCTAAAAACACAGTCATGACTGTGTGTGTTTACAAAAGAAAACAAGTTATGTATGTTGCTATGAAACAAGATGCGAACTGCAGCGTCCCATGTCAAACATTTTGTGTGCTTTAAGTGAAATACGTTTTTCAGCAAAGGTTTTGCACCATTATAAACTCTAGCCTTTGCATATCAGAGGAATAGCTAAAATATGATATGTTTTTAGAGACTTTCATAATGAAGTGCTGCCATTTTTTGTTTCAAGAAAGTTGTCTGTGAATCATCAACGTCTCAATCTAGTGACAGAGAAACTATAATGCAGAGTAGTTGACATGCATTTACTGTAAGCACGCTAATGTCTCAGGCCTGCCAGATCACACTTATAAGAAAAACAAACAGAAGGTATTTTATCCTGTCAATTATGGTGTCAAAGAGTTGTATTACAGTGGGTTGGCTCAGAGCTAGCTGGCTCAGAGATATGTCATGTGAACACACACACATACACACATATACTGTAATTGAAATCCTACCTCTTTAACATTGTGAAATGCCCTTAAGCTCTCTGGAATATACTCTTCATCTCATCCCCCTCCACCTCTCTCTCTCTCTCTCTCTCTCTCTCTCACACACACACACACACACACACACACACACACACACACACACACACACACACACACACACACACACAGTGGAACGAAACAGAGCAAACTGGTTTAACACTACTGGAGTTCAGACATATTCAGTAAGAAGACATCCGTCTTACCAGTGCTTCACCTCTCTGTCTATCTGGCACAAGATTATAAAATTGATTTCACCCTTTGAAGGAGACCTCAGGTAATTATCTGTTTGGAGGAAGAAGACAGGCAGGGACATAGACAGGTTACAATGATGTAAAAAAAAAAAAAAGGAAGAAAAACAAACACTAATGTATTATTATGGAAGGCCGTTTCCGCCACTAAAAAAACAAAAAAAAACAAAACAGGTATCTATAACTCTCAAAATTTCGAGTTAATAACTCAAATTTTCGAGTTAGCTCTGCCAATCAGTAATCTATGTGAATGAGGTCACTTTCTTGTTACCCGGAAGCATATGGCGCAGAGTAACACATACTCAAAACCATATCGCAACAAATTGGCGCTTTCGCGAGTACGTTTGCTGATAGTAACGCCATGTGATTCAGCTAATAACACAAGGACTTCATCATTTTTGAAGCCACGCTGAAAATACTCAGCAATCTGTGCATTATTTAGCTTAGCTGTAGCATTTGTACCCGAGGGCTTCAGCTTCCGGGTAACAAGGAAATGATGTCATTCACGTAGATTACTGATTGGCAGTGCTAACTCGAAATTTCGAACTAATAAGTCAAAATTTCGAGAAAATAACTAAAATAATTTCGAGCTATGGATGCTTTTTTTTTTTTCTAAGTGGCGGAAATGGGCTTCCATATATTATAGATAATATGTCTTTCATTTGAAATGATAGACAGACGACAAATTAACAGATACACCAGGGTATCACCAAAACAGCTTCAATCCATCTTCTCTTCACAGCTTCAGACCTCTACCTGAGTATGAAGCGCCATTCTTCTACAAGATATTTCCTCATTTGGTGCTTTGGTGGTGGTGAGACTTGTTTAACATGATGATTAATTTGGGATGAGATCTGGTAACTGTGATGGTCAGAGCAATATGAGTCACATAATGAGTGACATAACTTTCATCCTCTTCAAACCTTGAACCCCATGTATTGATGGGGGTACTGGTACTGGTTCAGTTCACTAGCTGGGCCCACGTCCTCATTTTATGTTTGACAGCGTTTTAGTAGGTAAAGGTGAATGCTTGGACATGAATTGAGCTGCGGTTTGGGGAAGGCCTCGAAGGGGACTGGCGGACTGGCAAATCCCGATGTACTAAATAGAAGTGAAGAAGTTAAGGAATTGAAAAGGGGAAGTAGGGAGGCTCACGTAAACGAGAGTGACAGCTTGCAGAACTGGGAGAACCTATGTAGATGATAGCTGGAAGGAAAGTGTTTGGAGGCGTGGTCCCGCTCCTGAAATTCTGATACATAATCTCCAATACAATTTAAGATTGACTTTATTACCTAAATGAGCTGAGCTGTGCAACATGCTTTGTAATGATCAATGCAGCATTTAGGTTCTTGTGGATTGGTTCATTATGCAAAGGTGCTGTATATTTATTGTTTGTTGATTTTCAGTGTTATGTCACACTTCTGGGTACAAATAAGCTAAACGAGAAACTAAAGAGTAGGATTACACGTGAGAAATAAATATTGAACTCATTAAAAAAAGAAATGACAAGAAATGAGCACAAAAAATATTGTGTACTTGAAATATCGCTCGTATATTTGGTGTCATGCTGTCCCCTCTCTCCTCACCTTATTTCACTCCTTTCTTCCACCTCACTCATTGCTTCATCTCTTAACCCCGGGAAGCTTCTTCTCTCATGTTCTCATAATAGGTGTAAACTAATGTGATTCCACATCGTGTCATGACATTTACACTGTGCGCCTCTTTACTTCTTGCTGAATGAACGACTGAACAGAGCTCTAATGAAGTGCAGGCAGTGACTGGAGTTGATGGCAATGACTGCCGCAAACACAAAACACAATACAGTCTCAGTGTGAGAGACACAACAGACAAGACTTTTTCTCCCCATCACACGTCTGTCTTTCTGTACTTCTCCTTCCATTGTCCCATCCAAATACCCCTCCCAATGTTTGGCCGATTCTGCCTTGTTTTCTTTTGAGAACCTGCCCAATTATAACATTTTTAAATGTAAATAAGTCCGTAAAAATAATAAGCGTTCCTTCTTTCTTTTTATTAGCACCCTTCATGTGCAGCAGATTTTTAAGCTCAGTTTTAGGATGTAACAACAGCCCATGGGCTCACAGTTTGACAGACATCAAGTATCTGAACACTTCAGAAAAGGATCACTGAGGATAAGGTTTCAGTGTGGACATGAAGCTTTTCATAGCAAGTCACCCAAACCACACAACAGCATATTAATGACTAACTTGTGCTGTGGATGGATCGTCTCAGGCCTTCTCTTGACTGAAATTTGGTCCATTTTCAGCATCTTTTCCCTGCTGTGTGATTGATTTGTCTGGACCTGTATACTGACTTTCATTGAGGGGAATAAAGGTAACCCATATGGAAAAGATATATATAAATCTTATAAAGTTTGTATCTGTCTTGTGTGAAACTTGTATGAAAATATTATATCCTGTTCATATCCTGTACATAGCTTGTACTCACTACAGCCTGTACATACTTATAGTTATAGAATATTCACAACATACTTTATACCGTGTACATTATAACATACCATAATAGACCCATTTCTGTAATATACTTACATATCTATATTATTGCTAATATATATTGTAATATATCTATATCACTAAAGCACTTCTGGATGGATGCAAACTGCATTTCGTTGCCCTGTACCTGTGCATGTGCAATGACAATAAAGTTGAATTCTATTCTATTCTAAAAGCATATAAGAGTGAAAACAGATATAAGATCCCTTGAAAAATTATAGAATGAAACTTGTATGTTTTGGATACTTACTAAAACAATGTATGAAAGTAATGAGAAAGTGGCCACTTTCATGAGTAATCACATATAAGTTTTTACTATTTCTTTTCCATATGGGAATGCTCATCATCCATCTTCACTGTGCTAATGTGTTTATTTTATCCTAGCCATAGCTCTGTAGCTAGGCACCTGGTAACAACCCCACTATATATCAGCTAGCCCAACTTCAATTCAACACAACAAAGATTGCTCCCGTTTAGCTTTCTGTCTTCATTTATATCTAAAATGATAACAAAACCAGTTTTCCAGACATCCTTCAATGAGAATATGATTTATTATCCTTCTACCGAAGCTAGCTTCCTGCTAATGCCATTAAACTTGATGCCTGGATGTTAAACTTCTATGGCAGTGTTTGTTTGAGTTTGGGAATCTAGAAGACCCAGAAATGGCTAAAGACATCACACTTTAGAGGCGGATAGCGCTGAAAGCTGTAACAATCAGTAACACTTTGCAGCAAAAACCATGCAATACCTTTTGGGCAGCAGAGAACCACCTTGTCTAAAGAGCAGTATATCCTGCTTTTTTAGAAAATCTGTTCATTTGTCATTTAAATCTCTTTAAACGGAAAGCCGTGCAATGAATTTATCAAGAGGAAGGTGTGCGGTAAGTGTAATAAGCGGAATAGGTTAAAGAGTTTGGATCAAACCACCAAATTCAAAACTGTTAGGCCAAGAAACGCAATCATTTTGGACGCCTCGCTTGTTAAAATCATAACAAAGCTGTAGAGATGAGGAAAAAAACTAGGGAAGGAAACAAAACGATTATATGGCAGAGTGCCACCTTTTGAGCATCCAACCCAGGACTGCCCACACTGGGAGCATAGCCAAATGCTTGAGAGGTTTTACATAAAAAAAAAGAGGTATTTTTAGACATTTGTCTTGAATTAGTGCCAGCTGAGAGAAATTTATTGTAATTTAAAAGCAAATCTGTCCATTAGAAATATTAGCTGAAGTGTGAAAATTGTGTAATAGGCAACATACCTGAGATGAATGCTGCTATTTCATGGCTATCCATAGCAGGAAGGCGTGTGTTGCAGTGTCATGTCTCACCTGGGGAAGTTCCTTGTGAAAAACTGCTTCACTGCAAATATTTGTGTGTGTGTTGTCGCTTTATTTTGTCAAAACAAATGATAGTTAATGCCAAAAGTTGAAAATATCATTTTGGTGGGTGCTGTGTTGCCTTGGCAACAGAAACTGCATCAATCACTTAGAAATGGCATTTCACAGGAGGATGCTGTGTACCTTGGCAGCACTCAGGGCTAAGTGTTGTTGCCCCTAACCGCATCCTTCATATCACTACCAAGGAGAGATGGCACGCATTTGAAAAATTAACCGGCACGGACTCATCAGGTGACAGTTATCTTTAAGAGCATGGGGATGCTGCCTAAAACTAAGCATGATTTTCTGTAGGTATATTGTTAGAGGACGACCTCTTCACTCACTGTTCTGGATTATATCCTTTGTTGCCTTGAAGAGAACACTTAATCACCTTGAACAAGATCTCCTCTGCCATTGACCACTGAGCAGCTCAGGACTGTGTATGAGGATATGTGTGTTGCCCAATCATTTGGAGCATGAAGAACAAAAAGAGTTCGCAGATTAAGGGAAGCTCAGGGGATTAAGATCATTTCCTGTGTGTAAGCTGTAAATTAGTCCTGCAGTACCACAGGGGAAAAACATATCAAGTACCATAGTCCTGCTGGACTCAACTTACAGAATTAGATGGTCACCTACCTTCAGACGTCAGATAGATCGCATGAGTTTAGCTCAAATGCGAGGCCTTATCTTGCAGCGTTAAAAGAAAGAATAAAAGTAGACACTGGCTCGCTTGCACAAGCTAAAAATGTTTTAGTTCGCCTGCTATAATTCCTTACGCCATGTTTCTTTGTACATGAACTATCACAAAACAAACACATACTCTTCAGAGACACACTACACAAGTTGGTAGCTGGTTAAAGCTAATACATGTTTAAAGATTGCATATAAACTGTCCGATGGGTAGTTTTGCTAGTTTTTGGTTATGTATGACACAGACATGTACAAACACCTTTTTTTTTGCTAATATCTTCGTTATACAACTATGTATAATCATATGACCAAAACTTGGTTGTTTAAAAACAACCACAACAAGAGAATGACATATACATCTAACACAGATATATACATGTATTCATTTATTTGTCTTATTTGAAAGCTATAAAGTTAAGTTACACATAAACCTGTTCAGTTTTAAAGGCAAACAAAAGCAAACATTTGAGGTTAGCTTCTGGTTTGTCACCTGTGATACGTCCATCATGACATAATTTGCTCTAATTCAGGGGTGTCAAACTCAAATACACAGTGGGCCAAAATTCAAAACTGGAACAAAGTTGCGGGCTAACGTTAATATTTATTGAAATATATTTATTCCTCCAGATATAAGAATGAATCTTTTCTTATGGACTCAAACACGTTTTGCTGAAAAACTGAATATGGAACAAGCAAAGCTTAATACTAAACAATATATATATTAGCTGTATAATACCAGTAGGCCAGCTCTAATAGTAATTTGGTATGGCTTCGCGGGCCAAATGTAATTAGGCCTATGCTCTAATTGGTCATAGCGTTGGTTGCTTGAGTCAAGATTAATTAAACTTTAGATCACCTGTACTCTGAACACACCAGCTTCACACTGCAAACAGTTATTACACTTAACATCACTTCAAGTCTGCAAGTCATTGTCTCTCATTTTCACATTGGTGCTGGTCAATTTTCCATTCTGAGCTTCAGTTACCATTTGATAGTCACATCGCAGCTTGAACTAGTCCACTTGAAATTAAAAAAACAAGCCTAAACCAGAAATTCAAATGTAGGTAGACTGTCTCTGTTGCTGCTATAGATGCCTCAGCATCAAAGAACAACACAATAATGCATTTTGGTCAGGCGTCAAAATGATTTGGCATCATATGTTTATTCAATTAGAGCTCAAAAGTTGTGCTTCCTACAGTGCAGATATTCAGAGGTTGGGTTTTGCTTCCAGTGACATTTATTCTGCCTCATCATGACTCTGCTCTCTTCAGTTCCCCACTCTTATCTACTCATTTATCTTCAGTCTCCCTTCGCCCTTTCAATGTAGCATTTTCTTTGGGATTTATCTCTTCTAGTCACTCTCACGCTTTTTTCCTATCGCGTTTTCTAACAGCTCTTTGTTGGTTGATTAGTGGCCTCTATGACTTGCGTACAGACCAGTGACTGTAGAAAACACTGGTACAGACACGCTAGACAGAGGAGGTTGTTTGCTTTGAGTACTTTTAATATAGCACAGACTGGCAGCATTATGCTGAATAGGTTTAGAAAACAGTGGTATTATTTAGACTGTGTGTATGTAAGTGTCACCAAGTATCCACTATTCTGTGTGTGTATGTGTGTGTGTGTAGTATTGTAAATGTGTGTGTTGAGAGTTCACAGTCACAACTGTCTGACAAAACCCAAATAGTGAGCACTGTATTTCAGCGAAGACCTTTCTGTGGTCTGTCAGTGACTATCACCACCACTCTGTAACCTCCACTGACATTAACACACAACCCAGTGTGAAACAAACAAATTCACTTCATCTAAATATGCTGCAGAGCGATGCATATTCTAAAAAATATCATTTTACAACTGGACGTTTGAGAAACATACATTTCTTCTGTTCTGCTCATAAGCAGCGACAGTGGTTCATCAATTGTTGTACTGCTAATAATGGAGGCAGAACTCAATCTGCAGTGTAGCTGAACATGGGAAGATTTGTCTTCTGGAATTTCTTGTCAGATTGTCAGCTAATTGTAATCTAATCCAGGCAATCACATTTTCCAGAACGTTTGCTAACTGTGAACTTTATGCACGCCATCCTTAAAGTCAAATTATAGACATTGCAAAAACACTGTGGTCCAGAAGTTATTCACCAAAATGCTGGAAAGGTGCATCTTTCCTGTTAAGTGATGCTTCATAGTGTGTTCCAGTTGCAGTTGTAAGTTAAACTTCTCAAGTTAAACTTCCAACTTGGAAAGCAACCCTTGGAGCAACCCTACCAACCCCAACTTAACAATCCCAGATGGGCACAGTGAACATAAACATTAGTAAAATAATGGAACATTAGTAATAATGCATGAATTATTCTTCAGCGGGAAATCTACGTCGTAACTTATGTCATAACCAGAAATTCCTTTTAACCTCATTTAACCTCCTGAGATATGTAGCTGCAAGTCAGGTCTCTGTCCGCAACGACTCGAATGGCGTGAAAGGTAGCGGTTTCCATTTACATTGTAAAAGCAGAGCACTGAACAGGCTGTGGCCATGAATGTGCTGCAGCTGCAACAAAATATATAATATATGCTTGTGATGCATGAGCGTCAAAAGCAAAACAAATTCTGTTGTTCCTTGTTTCCTTGTATTTCCTTGTCTGACCTTTGAGGCAAATAGAATGCAGCATACCAGTTATTATTTATTCTGTGCTTAACAAGTTAAGCTTATTGTGTGGTGCCAAGTCTGTGTGTTTGCGTAGGTATTTGCCTATGTATCTCCTCTACTTCGCAGATGGTCTATGCAAATGTGCTTGTGTTCAATCCTCAAAAAAAAAAAAAAAAAATCAACAGCACATTGCTCAACATCCATGGGTCAAATGGCGAGCTCTTGAAAAGTCGAACAAAGACGCAAAGTAACAAAGTTCACAACGAATGGGAGAAGCATGAGAAATATCAATGATAATCAAAAACAGCATAAAACGCTCAGGCAGTGATGCTTAGTTTGGCTCTTTCTTCAGCTCTTTGTATGGTATACCTTCACTCTTCTGAACGACCAGTGAGCACATAACCAGAAGCAAACCAGTTGTGTGCCTCCAGGTGACAATGTTGGCAAAGCGGTCTGTAGGCTCTGGGTAGAGGGCCTCCTATGCTCAGCATATGTGACATCACCACAGCCATGTGACCATTTCAGGTGCAATAAACTTCCAACAAGGAAAGGAATCTTTTTTTCCCCAGTGCTTTCACTGGAAAGTCTAATCTTTTCAAGCTACTGAAGCATTTCTTACTATATAATCTGGAAATTGTAACGCTTCTGGGCTGATATATTATTGACATGGTGGTAAAAACTAACACAGTTGCACTAGTTACGCCTTCAACCCGTCCTGCCGGCTGCACCACCCATGCAAGGTTACAACAGGTTTGAGAGGTGCACAAACAACTAAAACAACACAAAAGTGTGCCACGCTCCAGTGGATGTGACATCACTTTTGGCATTTGTGTGGGCGGCAACTGTGGCTATACTGGGACCATGGGACCAAGTATGAAAAAGCATGAAAGAGCCAATGCACGCAACTGGACTTGGCATCATTAGTGCATTGCTTCGAAGGCAAATGTAATATTTGTCATTATTTTACACCTAAAAAGCAGCCTCCACCAAATGGAAGAAGTATGAGAAGTATTTCTTTGAAGAATGAGCGCAAGAGAGTCTCCAAGCTGCCAGTGGTTGTCACACAAAACACCTAGTTTTAATTCCTGCTGATTTAAGTTCCATTTGTTCTGTTGACCAATATTTTTTTTTGCTGAAGGATGTATAATTGCTACTAAGTCCCTTTATACTTGATGGTGAACTCTCTTGCTGCCAAATACTGCTGTGTCACAAGGCAGTGAAACTCATTTAAGTTGGTAATAGGCGTTTAAAAGCTTTCATGACAAGGAAAAATGTTTTAAGAAAATGACGCAGATTATAGAATGTTGTAGATTATTACTTTACAGCGTACCTCAGTTAAAATGACCGCCCAGCTGGTTTTGGTGGTCAAGCTGTTCTTTGTGATATTTAATATTCTGCCATTAGCCACGATGGGGAGATCTGCTTATTTTATGTCCCTTTCATGTTTCTTTGGTTAAGAGACTTTGGTGTATGCCAAAATTGGAAAGTGAATATAAAAGAATGAACCAATAACAGCAAACCCAGTGACCTGTCTGTGCCACCCACACACGTTCTTCGAAACACACAGAAATGTTCCTCTTTGCGTCACAGCCATGTCTCTGTTTTTAGGGTGAGGCTCGCTGTTGGTTTAACTAAGACTAAAGTGGCCTTGAGAATCCTCCAAATGTGAGAGCGTTAAACTCTCTGTAGAGCGGAGAGGAAACAGGACAACAGAAAGATAGGTAGAAGAAAAGAGGGAACGTGATAATGAATCACTAAATCAAAGAGATGGACCCATCAAAATAAGAAGGTGCACACACACAAACTACACCCTTTTTGGCTCCTACCTCAAAGCACACTGTGCGCTGTCGATCTTACGTGCTGCACAGTAATATTCATTATTTAGTATTTACTTTTATATTCACATTGTCATGGTCCTGGGCCATGTTGGCCCAGTATTCTTAGTTTTCTTGTATGTTTGTATTTTGTTCCCTATTTAGGCCATGTTTCCTGAGTTGCCCTGTTGTGTTGTTCCCTAAGTGTTTTCCCTTCGTGGCTTTTACCCCCTGTGTGCCCCTCTGTGTATCTGTGAGCCCTCGTCTCTCCTTATGTTTTATTCCATGTTTCCCCAGCCCGTTATGTCTGTGTTTTCCCCGTGCTCTCTCTCCTCCTGTCTGAACCTCTGTACTTCCTGTTTGACTCTGCCCGTCTCCCGTCAGTGTTATGTTCACCCCGCCCTGTCTCGTTATGGTTATCTGTGTCAGCTGTGTTCCCCGTGTGTTCCCACTTTCCTCGTTAACCCTCTGTGTATTTCTGTCTGCGTCTCCCTCTGTTCGGCGTCGCGTTCTCCCTCAGTGCTGTGTGGATTCCCTGTGTCTCCCTACGAGTGTTAGTTTATTGATTCCCAGTTTAGTTGAGTTCTGTATTTCCTATGTTCTGCCTGTCAGCAATAAAGCTGCTTTTGAGTTCATCCCCGTGTTTATGAATCTTGCGATTGGGTCCTCCTCCCGCCTGCCACACAGCCGTATCATGACACACATAGATCATTGTGATGATGTTATTATATTGCTCTCTTTTTTTTGCTTGTTTTCTCTTTTTTTCTTTCTCAACAGGTGATCCAGGTGATTGATATATGTATTTTTTCTTGTCTGTTTGTTTTGTTGGTTTTTGTTTTTTGCCCTTTATCATCCTCTTCCCCACTGTTTTTCTTTCCCTCTTTCTTTCCCTCTTTTCTTTCCCCCAGTCATGTCTGTCCCGTGTGTAGCAAGTGAAAATAAAATAAAATAAACAATAAAAGCGAAGGTGAATCAAATAGACCAATATGGCAAGGCTGGGATGGTCCATTTGGTAAAGTAAATCCATTGGGCATCTTTCTTTGCCTTTAGACAATAATTCTGATGGCAAAAGAACCAGACGGGACAGGCAAAAAAAAATAAAAATAAGGTGCAAGTGGCTATATCAACGTTCCATGACATGACACGAACTTAAAGACTATGTACAAATTATCTACTTATTACCCTTTCCAATGTAATAAATAATTAATTAGTTACTTTGAAGGGCAGTGTGTAAAACAGGTGATCAAAAACAAGGCTCAAACTGTGAATGCGTCCATTAAATTAAATGAAGTTCGGCTAGCAAATGTGATTTCATGTCTACAAGTTACAAGCCCCTGATTGGCACAAGATTTGATTAAACAAATTAAACCTGAAAACATGAAGACAACCTAGGCAGCTATAGTAACAGTAAGCATCATTATAGGGATTCCCCTCCCTCACACACACTTGTCTACATACCCAATCTTGTCTTCCCCTTCCAACTTTTAACTCAGTGAAAGGAAAATGAAAAGGATTTAGATCAGCAGATTGTCCGTCATAAGGACCGCCAAATGCTAAAAATATTACTGCAGATCATCAAAAGCATGCCTGATCTTTTACATCAGAATACCCTATGAAGGTAAGATCTGCACACTTTTATTTCAACTTGTTGACTTGCAGTCATGCAGAGAGGCTGCTATCTGTGAAATTCTGCTAGAAGGCTTTGATATGCAGGGTGTCTTGCAAAGAAATGTTGCGCTCTCACTTTGTTGACTTTGCAACTGATGGCGCAGCTGCTATGATGGGCCCATACAGAGGAGCAGCAGCGCTCCTATGTCTGCGTGAAAAGGTGAATCAAAAACCTTCCGTCATTCACTGCATGAGTCACAAGTTAGAACCTGCAGCCTGTGTTGCTGTAAAAATGTTACAGAGATAAGTCCATCAGATTTGCATAGATGTGGGTAAAAGAGGGGCAACAGTCCACAGATGACCCCTCAGAAGTCAGCTCAAATCAGTAGAAGTATAATGTAGCTGCCTGTTCATAGTAGATAGTGATTTGGTAAAGATGGAAATATGTCACTGCTTCAAACTCTTTATTTATTCACTGGATTTATAGGATTTAAGCTTTTGTCTTATGTTTTGTTGCATCTCCCAGAAGCTCAAAGAAAACAACAAATCAGCTGAAGTTCTCATAAATACATAAACAATAAATCCTCGTACAGACTCCATACTTTATAACCACGTTTGTCACTGCTCATGACTTTTCCCTTCACCTACAGATTTTTAAATTTAAAAAAGAGAGAAAAAACAAAACAAAAATACTATCAGGAAAATAGGGCATCTTCAATCCCACAACAAGATTATTTTGATGTAATTACCAGGCTTTTTTCCCCTCATGGCTTTATGTCTAAAATTGCTGTAATGCTGTCATCAAATCATTTAGCCATCAAATTAACGAGTACACCTAAAGAGACTATAAAAGAGGAATATTATACTATATTATCATCACCATTCAAAGTGGACGGAGAAAACATTCAGTTTTTGGACGGCTTTAATAAGTTATTGAAGCTACACAAACAACTTACTATTGATATGGCATGAGAAAAGTGCAGCTAAATTATGTAAGATGAAAACACCAATGAGATCACTTTAAACTCTCTCTTGCGTGTGTGCCCCCCCCCCACACACACACACAAATACACACACATGAACAGAGTGAAGCAGCCAAGCAGTTGAAGCAGAGCAGGCAGACACACCTGAGAACCTGCATGCTCTGTTTGAGGAGGGAGACCTGTTGTTACCTGCCTTTAGGCTGGGTTCACACACACATACACGCAAATACACACACGGTCTGTGGCTAAACAAACCAACTATCCCAGGTGTGTGTGACTGTGTGTCACACCATGTGTTTGTGTGTGTGTGGGCAGGCAGACCCTCCATCAGCATCCTGTCACACACGAGATGTTTATCCGATTTGTCAAGATAATCTTTCCATGCCAAGGAGGGTGCCTCTGCTCTCTCTCCTACTCATTCACTCGCACACACCTGGGGGAAGGTTCACCGATACCCACCGCTTAGCCTGAAATGGAGACCCTCCCCTCCATCTTCATGGCAGGTAGCTTGTGTGTGTTTCTTTTTGTCATCATCAAATGCACAAAACTGAGGTCGAGGTGCCTCTGATTTTGAATTTTGCTCATGAAACATTTCGTCTAAGTCGATCAGCTTTCCATTTTTGATAATACAGATTTGTTCCTCATATATATATAAATTGCTTCATATACAGGTGCATCGCATAAGCGTTAACCAGTATAGTGAACTCAGCATGTGATCACAACATAATCAAATACTAAGATGAACACTAAGGCTACGTCCACACGTACACGGGTATTGCGTTTGGGCCTTTCGTCCACACGTAAACGGCGTTTTGGGGTCACTGAAAGCGGATATTATTTAAAACTCGTGGCAGGGTGGAGATTTTCGAAAACTGAGTTTTCACGTTTAGGTGTGGACGAAGAAAATGGAGATTTACTCACGCAACGCCGAAGGTGTGCGCCGTTTTAGACATCACGCTTTGTGCCACGTTATTGTTTTCAAGACTACAATGGCGGATAGAGACAAAATGCTGTTAATCTTACTATCTGCAGTTTTTCCACGCTTACATATACACACATAGTTACTGTCCCTCCATTTAGAAAGACAAAGGCCTCAGAGTGAACTTGGTTTCTACATTCAACACAGACGCTCTCACAACCCAAATCCTGACGTCAATTTTGAATAAATTGACCTTTTTAAAAAATTAAATTTATGTTTGCTGTATGCATTTTGTTTATTCCTAAATTCTTAGTCTACACCAACTAAAGTACTGTCTTTGAAATGATGAAGGCACTTCAAAATGGCACTTGAAAAGTAACACTAAATAAGCCAGAAAAACTTTTCTTTAGTACTTAGATTTAGTACTTACTTACTAATCGTGTGGACAGGATTAAAAAAAGAAAACGGAAAATCTCCGTTTTCAAAAATACCCGTGTACGTGTGAATGTAGCTTAAGTGGATTTTAGTCAGTGCAAACATTAAACACAGTCAAAGTTTCAAATAAAGAGGCCAGTGTATGTACGAGTATTACTGTAACCTTTTGTTTCATAAGTGGCAACAAATCAGAAGAAAGAAATTACAAGGGCTACATTACAGCCCAGTATAGATGACTGGCTAGCAGTTACCTGGTGAGTGGTTCCCAAAAGTTGCTGGCTTTGCAACAAATGCCCCAAAGGTGAAATAGGTTGAAAAGGGCCTGTAGTTTGTTAATTTGCAGCTAGAGCTGACTTGTTAACTACTAGCTAAGTTTATAAAGCTTATAAAACTGTTGTAAACCTAAAACATAGAACCTTAGCCTTTAAAATAAAAGATGTGTGTCAGTACTGTGGCCAACAGCAAAGGTGCTGCTTTTACTTTCAAGCCAAATGACGTCTAGTTTGTGTCGCACTTTTGAAAGTTTCTCATTCTAGTTAATCATAAAAACAAGCCGTTAAAGGTCATCATAATTCCAGTTGGTATGCTAATGGAGAACAGAAGTATGTCACAGGAATCTGGACAATTTCAAAATAAAACACCCTGGAACTATGATGGTGGTGATTATACTTGGTAATGGATGTGTATATGGACCCAGGCACCACAGTTAGCATGAATAACTAATAACTCCTGTATATGTGTAGTGTCTCTACAGATGAGTCCATGGCATGACAAAAAATGTCTGGCAGGTGGAAATTTAGATGCCTTTTTTTCTTTTAGCAAAAAATATCAAACATTTGATGAATTCAACTCTCAAATATGCAGATTTTCATTACATTTTGTTTGTAAATTAAAGAGGGTTCCTGCATTGGTGGTTGGGCAAAACAAGGCATTGGATGGCATTGCCTCTCCAATAAATCTAAACCTACCACCCACATAGCTTGCTCAAAAGGTAGAAATGTGCTTTGTAAAGACCCTGCAGTACCGGAAGTGTTTATATTTTCAGCTTCAAAGTTCATTAGAAACCTTAGCCCTGACGAGATTGAACACTATTTCCTTAACTGTATCCGATATTGAAATAATATAGTTGCAGGTGTTTGAAAATGTAGTAGGTTTTTGACCTTGAATCTAGGCCAGAAAAATGAAAGTGGCAACCGAAACTCTGCTAGGTCAAATTCTTGTTCATAGATTACCAATCTGTTGAAAGGAGCAGGAACAATGACTGGTAATTTCTATTTAGGATTAGACTTAATGTTGTCAGTTATACCTAAATAAAATTGGCACAGTGATTTGCATAAATAAGCAAACCAGCCAATGCAAGCAAACTTGCACACACACTCACAGGCTCAGGCTCTCTCTCTCTGTGCTTACATGCAAATGCAAACATGCGTGCCTAAAGTCAAAAATCCTGGAATGTTGCAAAGCTGATGATTTTCTAATGAATGGTTTCATTGGCCATGGTGAGGATTAGCATAAAGGGATTGGAGGGAAATATTTACATGGTTTTAATGATTCCTAAACTTTATATTTAGAGGTTTGTCTTATCAGCCGCAATCATCTCCCAGCTTGGAAAACAAATCGCCGAGTCGAACGACGGCACAATTACACGCCTCTGCCACGTGCGCGTTGGTCTGTCGCCTCTGACAACATCGGTACTCTTAATGTGTAACATATTAAAATGTCTCTGGAAGGGAGAGATGAAAGACTTAAACGCTTTAAGTCTCGGGCACATCCCTCATCAAACATTTTAACACTCACTTATAAGTTCAGCTTTCTTAAAAGAAAAGAACAGAAGGCTTCGTGGGGATATATGAAATCCTACTTGCACTTCAAGTGCTATTCCTTAGCCGGGAACATTTTTCCAACACGTGAAAGATTTGTTTAGATTTGCTTGTGATTGTTGAGCCACGCTTAAATTAGTGTTAAGGCTGTCACATGCCTGGTAATATTTTGGCGTTTGGATCCACATTAATTCGGAGCTTTATTCAATTTGCTGCACGCTTGGGACGGGTACAGTAAGTCAGAAAGGTACATATTTGTAACAAGCCTGGCATATAACAGGGGTCATGTGGGTTCATGAATGGGTTATTTTGCGAACAGATTACCATGAAATCATTTCAGCAATGAGGTCTGTTCAAGGTTTCCTGTCAGATAGAGAAGCGTTCCCCAACCTTTTTTGCACCAGGACAGGTTTATCTCCGACAATATTTTCACAGACTGGCCTTTAAGGTGTCGCCGATAAATGCAACAAAATAAAGCCAGTACTGGTACCAAAAAAAAAGATTTAATCATAACACACAGGAAAAGACCCAGGGAAACCGAGTTAACAATAAAAGCAATAAAGAAATAATGATAAAAACCGATAAAAACCCTGAAAACCATGAATTTCACACCCGAGCCTCAACTCTCGCGCCCTGGTACCAAACGACTCACGGACCGGTTGGGGACCGCTGAGATAGAGTGTTAATCACATGGGTGTAGTTTTAAGCTCAGTTGGCTCGAAATCAAAGTGTTTAGGAACAAAGGTGTGCACAGTTTGGTAATTGGCTATTTTTTGTTAATAATGATTTAGGTTTGCCTTTGTGAAACACATGGCAAAATTTAGAGTGAAAGATTCAGGGCGTAAACAGCCTGGCAGATTCCTTCATGCTGTTAATATTGCCATTGTAATCCACACAAGTTGTCCTAAGTGTCCAAGCGACAGCTATTGTTCAAAGACTGTCAGAATGCATGGTTAAAGGGTTGGCAGTGGAGGAAGTAGGTAGTTAGCAAGTCAGTAAACTCCTTTGCCAGAACACTAGGTGTATTTTGTAATGACTTCCTCGTCTCATCTCCAACTGGTCTTGGCAGTTAAAAATTGAGTTTTTCCTCCCCGCTGTCACCAAGTGCTTCCTCATAGGGGTTGTCTGATTGTTGGGTTTTCTATTATTGTAGGGTCTTGACCTTACATGTGAAGCACCTTGAGGTTACTGCTGTTGTAATTAAGTGCTATATAAATAAAATTCAATTCAAGACTGTAGTTGAAATCCAAGTAGGGAGCTTTGTATTCACCTGCAAATTAGTTTCATTTTTACTTATTGCTTGGTTTAAGAACAAAAGACTATTTAGTTAGGTTTAAATGTGCTTCTTCACAACAGTAACAGGACCTTTAACTCAACCTGAAGATGAAGCAAGGATCTGTGACAGGCATCCATGTGTCATACTGGGAATGACAGTCTCGTCTCACTGTTCCCTGGTGAGTTTCAACTAAGAAAAGATAAAGGTACGTTTTTGATCATTTGGTGTATTATAACAAAATAATTAAAATCCCTTCACCTTTGTACGGAACAACAGCGTCCTCATCTCAAATGTGTTTTCACTCAGAGCGAAACACACAACACATCATTCATTTAGTATGACGAGCGACACATTGTGACCTTGAATTTAGTGAGATGTAACTTTTCCAGTGAAGGAGGTATATGAATATAAAATCATGTGACTTTGACCCATGGAGGTCACATATTTCCTGTCATCATTGTAATCTTTACCCTAAAGTCAATGAAGCGATTTCAGTAGCCAGAAATTAAGCAAACACTATCAACTCGTTAGAACAAAAAAAATGATACTAAAATAAGAATTTTGTTTTAAATACGTGTTGCCTTATTTTTGTTGTTTTGTTGCCAGGGCATTTTGCCCACCTACGCTGCTCAGCCTTTAATGTGTTATCAGACTTCAGGGAAAAATGAGATGGCTTGAAAGCTGCAGCTTGAAACCCACACACACAACACTGGTGATGCTTTTCTTATCTGGCCTTCAGGAGCGCTCCAGTCAAAGACAGATATTTGACTTGGTGGCAGCGTATTGCTTTAAAACTAGTTGTAGCCTGCTTTTTGTCTTTATGTCCTGTCTTGTGTCTTTGCCTCTCTCTCTCACACACACACACACACACATCTAACATTCCCCTTTGAGGGGAACACATGCTCCAAAACAGAACGGTCTTATCTTCATCTGTGTTTTGCTGTTTTGATGAATGTTCGGATGTTTTTCCTGAAGCACGAAGTGAGGTAAGTAGCCCACACACACACACACACACTGCCATATCAGAAGGAGTATGGGACAGGTTAGGTGAGTTTTTTTCCACTAGACTGGGACTAAACATGAGTTGCTTGCTCAGAGGCAGCTTGCTCCATCACCACCCAGTTCACACAGGGCTGCTGGAAAACCCTCTTGCAGGGTTACCTTTGTGCCTCCTTATCGTAAAGCAAAAGTTGCTTAACAGGGTAATGTTGAAAGTGTTAGTTCAGAAGATTAGAATTCAGGAATGAGACCTGTTTTGGTTGCAGTTATTGACACAGATTCATTAAATTAGCAGAAATTAAAATTCAAGGCTTTCAGGCGACAAATATAAGCTGCTCCAAGTGTATCAAAGTCTTTTGGGATTCTGAGCGGAGTCTCGAGTGCTTGGGGTCAAGTTTGCTTCCACGTCGACCAATTGCGAGCCAGTGTGAGTAGCAGACTGTTTGTCTGTTGACTGCACAGAGCCAAGAAAGAGTCACATAACACAGTTAGCCCCATCTGGCAAACGAGATATCAGGTGTTCGATCAAGCCAGCTTTTGGGATGCTGGTAGAAAGACTTTGTTACTGTTGGGCTGAGCTAAGCTTACTGTTTTCCCACTGTTTTTCAGTCTTCATGCTATTGGGTTAACCAGTGTTTTAAATAAACACAGGTCGAAACCAGCTTCTACCAATCTGATAGAAACAGCAAAATAATTAATCAGAATTCAGTATAGATCAAATAAGACCTTAAATTTAGGCCCTAATTTCTAAAGTCTAGGAGCAGGAGCTCATTAGTATGCCCAGGTAAACTCCAAGAAGCCGTTTTGGGGCATCATGAGCACTTAAATGAGCCCTTAAGTGGAAAACCTACCACTTTTTTACTAGTTGTAGTACATACAGTGACTCAACCAGTTGACCATATCTTGGGTTGGCCAGACAGGATGAAAGATAAAAAGGCTACTTCTCTATGTATCTGCTCACACACACACACACACACACACACACACACACACCTGCTTGCCAGGCCAGCCATGTTTTCCATCATCACGTGCATCTCTCTGTTGAGCTCGCAGACATTAAGTCAACCAGCTCATTGCAGTGATGAATGGGTTGTGGACAGGTGAGATCACCTTCTGTCAGGGAAAGAGTCTAGTATGTAGAAACTGGAAAGTTGCCTTAGAATAGAAAGGACAAATACAGTTCAGCCTTTTTAAGAAAAAAAAAATCAACATTATTCTGTCGTCATGCATTTTCCACATGCTAGGTAAGGCTGAAGACGGTGTGAGCAGTCAGAAATTCTCAATGTGTAGAATATGCTTTCTTCTTCAGTGCGCCCTAGTCCTTCAGTGCAAACAAATGTGTGACAGATAGAAGCTGTTTGGTGAAGATGTTACATATGACTTTGTTATTGTGCAGCACTTATCATGCTGCTCCATCCAGTATCCAGGTTTAATACTTTATACTGCATAATTATGTTTTTCCCTTTTAACCCTGCCATTGTTGACACTCCACCACATGGTCAGGTGGCATGAACAACCAAATTTGTGAATGCGATAACTCAAGAATGAGGTGACGTAGGATTTGCAAATTTACACCATAGATGCATCTATTAGTAGGCCGAGGGGTAGCACTGGCAGCCATGAGTATTTTTTATATTTTTTTTTGTGGAATAATTTTTTTAGTATTGGAAGCCCCCTTCTTTTTAAAAACCTGTTTCAATTATTCAGTCGGTCATGGAGCGTGATAAACCTGCATTAGGCAACACTAATGTGCCACTAGAACACAAGACTGATGGCTGTCCAAAACTGGAATCGTTTGCAAAACTTTCCTGTGGTGGATGTGGTTAGATGAAAGCGGATGTGCTTTTCTTTCAAAAACAAGGCCACTTCTAAGCGACCTCAAACTTTTGAGTGGTTGAGTACAACGGTGTGAAAGTGTCTGAATGGCTGCATGTTTTTAGTTGTGAGCACAAATGTGGCCTATTCTGTCTCTCATCTGTAACTTAACCAACCCTCTAAATACAGTGTATGCATGTGCTTGTAAGTGTGTGTGCTCACTGATAACCTGTAAGCATCCAGATGAGTGCAAAAAAAAAAAGCTGTTAAGTAGCATAAAAAAAACTTTTCAGTGTGCCTCAATCTGGTTTTAGTTCTGTCCCAAAGCACAGTCTAATGGAGCATGACAGCTCCCTGGTTCCCAGATGACCTTTGACCCCAATCACGGTGGTTGGGGACCCTATCCTACCTTGTACTACACACACACACACACACACATACACCTCAGCGCATTGTTTCCACAGATTAAAGTAGATTGCTAGGAAACTTTGTCAGACGTGCAGCTTGTGTACTAATAACTTAACTAAGGGAGGAACTGAGGGACATTTGTGTTTTCCAACCAGAAGTTGTCTCATGATCAAATTCATCAGCAAGTTTCAGTTGCAGATGGCACACAAAACACATGTTGCACCAGTCCTGGCATACACGTCAAGGATAAAAGATGCCATCAAATTCCTTTCAGCATTATGTATTCAAATGTAAAGCCACATTTTTCCCAATAATTCTCCTGAAAGAGTAAAATGCAAGCTATGATAGACAAATAAAAGTGGTGTAGGATGAATGATCTGTTTGCTGAGTGCTGAGAATCTTTGACTAGTTTCACTAGTCACATTCTCTTCACTATGTGTGACTTATGTGCTCATGACAGCTCTATACTAAGTAAACTTAACTCTGGAAACACACACACACGTTTGCCTTTTTGCAATATTTCCTTCCTTTTAAAGAATTTGGTGGTCTTATGAAGTACACTAGAACAGCCCCTAATTTATTTTCTATCATTTATATCTTTTACATAATTTGATATAATTAATTATAATTTAATACTGAACTTTATATATAATTTTACAACATCTCTTAAAGTAAACTGTGATGTACTTTGTAGTGCGTTTTTTCTGTTTTTTCTGTGCACGTGTTTGTTAGTGGAGGGTCATGGGCCGTGATTTTGGCGGCACTGCAGCAACACAACTCTTTCTCTCATCATTAACATCATCTACACAGACACACACAGACATACTGTACATCTGTCTGTCCATCCCCTGTGGTTAGTGTGAATGGTTGTGAGTGTGTGCTTTGCTCAGAGATGCTTCAAATACTTGTCACAGAATCCTAACCAAGCAGAAAAAAGCCCACCGCACTTGTACGTACATGCACAGGCCCACAAATGCATGCATGTGTGTCTATGTGTGATGCAGATGTCCAGTGACAGCTAGCTGCTGGGGGTCATCTGGAAGCAGCTGCCCAGGGGAATGAGGGCATCATGTGTGGTTTTGTGTGTTGTCACCCAGATTTCTTCCAACACATTTGGAGCAAATTGTCAGTGACAGAAAACATATTTAGCTACAAAACGTGAGGATCATGTAGCAGTTGTGTTCTTCCCAGTCGACACGTATCTGTCTAAATAAGATGACCAAACACTCCCTTCCAATATTACATAATTTGTGTTTGTTACGATTTGTAAGTTCAGGTTTTCCTTCACTTTGCACCCATCCACTTCTCCTTGTCTTCCTCCCATCCTGCAGCTGCATCCAAAAAGCAGGATGAGGGGTGGAGGGGGTAATGAGGTAAGTGGAGTGGGGTTTGGTGGGTATGAGGTAGGGTAGGAAGTGGGGGGCAGGAGACCACCAACCCCTGTGGAGAGCACTGGTCCATTCCCACACCGCAGGTGACTGCCCTCCATCGCTCCTTTTTTTTTTCTTTCTTTTTTTTTTTACTCCAGTCTTCCCTCGGTCATTTTTCTCACCCCAGTTCCTCTCTCGTCCCTTAAAGGAGCAGCGTAGCCACAAGTTGCAATATTGTCCAAGTATGAATAACACTCTGACCACTTAAAACCACTTATTTGTCAGTGACGAGCCAAAAATCTGTTTTTACCCTATTTACATCAACAGTGTGAGTTCCTTGCATGCTTAGCTACACTCACAGTGAGGCTTATGCTGCAGGCTTCTGTGCAGTTTGGGCTATTTTGCGCAGAAAGTAAAGATTACAAGTAAAGAATACCTGCAGCAGATGCATTTCTTTTACATCTAGTGCCCTTATTGCTTTTCCTCTTCTTCACATAGGTTCAACAATGGATTCAAACTTCTGCTTTTCACAAGTCAACAGCAATTACACCTAGAAGCGAAACAGGAATGCATTCTCGAGCTTTCAGTATGCACATGTAACGATCAAAGCACAAAGATGAACTGTGGCATTTTTCCACATGACCACATTTAGAATGACTAAGTAGCTCCTCCTCCTGAAGCTACATCCCCAGCTTCCACCTGTTTACAGCATAAGGTCAGAGAGCAAGGGTTAACTGGGAATGTTAGGGGTTTGGGGGTCTCAAAGGGGTCATGGTGCATGCTACTGAGTGCGTGTGTGAGTTTTAGAGTGTGTATTTGTGGGGGTGTGGGGGTGTATTTGTCAGGTGGACGTTTACAAAAATAAAAAAATAATTATTATTAAAGCTCACTTTTACATCTAAATAGTCTCTGAAGCAACCTGCTTTTCTTTGCCTTCATATATCCCTGTGCAGCCACACAGGTGTCCTCAGTAAGTCTGCCTCATTAGTCCTTTGCTCGGGTTTAAGTTTTCAGTGCTAAGCCGTGTTTTAGCCGACCGACTGTGCCAGTACAAATGATTAAGGTGTAAGATTTCCTGCTTTAACAGGAGTAATAGGAGTAACAGGAGAGTGATGGCGACGCGGAACACATGGGCCTAAGAAGTGGTCTAACCAAGCAACACAAATAAGAACACCTGTGGGGTTTTACCACCTCTGTGATTATGAGGAGCGCCTTCTCAGACTTTGAATGAGTGCGTATAGCTACCGTGCAGCACCTCCTTGAGGTTTTAAAATTACATCCGGTAATAAGCCTGAACAATACTTACGCACAAAGTGTTCTCAAGAATGCAGAACCAGTTTAATTCTGGTTCCTAATTAGAACTACAAACAAACAGACATGTTAAGAAATGAAAGGTTGGTCCTTGTTGTAAACCAGAAAGTATTCGCTGTAGAAGTCAGAAGTCTAACATTGGCAGGTATATCCAATTTAAACAGAACCTGTAATGATTTTTCTTATTTTCTGTCACACATGTTGGTTTACATTGTATTCAAATGAAATATGACCAGGTATTAAATTAAATGTAGGTAAAAGCAGTTCTGGTAGGACATATGTTCTTAGTTCAGACTCTGAATACAAGATTTGGAACATTTATTCTACTTCTGTGCCGAGCTGACATCATTTTGTCACAGTTTTTTAAGAATTATTGGGGAGCATTTTCATTTTTATTGGATAGTGGATAGTGTTAGACAGAAAAGTGGGCAAAGACACACAGCAAATGGCCACAGGTAAAACTTGAACCCCAACTACCGGCTATCAGCTATGCGGCAAATGATTGCCTGCTCAACCAGTGAGCTACCTGGCATCCATCAGTTTGTCACAGTCTCTGTTCTCTATGGTCCTATTAGTAACTGTACATACAGGTTATTTAGTACTCATTAATATGCAAGTCTATTTGATTTACACCATCATACAAATGACCAATCCTGAAGGAATTTACTGTCTGCTGCAACAGCAAAATAAAATTTTACCATTGAGAATTAAGATCCACAGATAAGAAAAATGGATATTCCAGCAATGGCTGTTTTCATGTCACGTGATAATATAACAATAATATATTCTGGGAGGTCTTGGATGATCAGTGAGTAATGTGGTAACTTCAAAGCAATAATCTGCCAGGAGAAGCGTGTAAGTCTTTAAGTTTATTATGGCTACATGTCCATAAAAAGAATGAAAACAAGTGAACGTACAAAAAGTGTCGGTAAAACATCCATGTGACCTTGACCCCGACCTTGAGCACAATTTGGGTAATGGCCCTGTCGGTGATCATTGTGTGCCAATTTCAAATCTAAACAATACTGTGGGAGAGGCATTGCTCCAACTCGAGGAAGGGGACAGGTGGACAGAGAATGGATGCCTGGCCAAGGCTTGAGCTCATCTGTCCTTCGGCCTGACAAGCTAAAAACCAACCAATGGGAAAATCTGCTTAGATACAGAGAAGAGTGGTGCAGCAATCCCTGCATTGGTTACCTTCAATAGGTGTTGTATACACCAGTGGAAATGACTTATTTTCATTGGTGGTCTGTGCACTTATCCTTGTATTTACTATTTTTGCAGTGGCACACATGGTAACTGAGTCTTGCGAAGACAGAAAAGCGCAGGAACTGATATAAGATTACAGTATCACTGCTCCTGTATTTATTACTGTCCTTGTTTCATCCCCTCAACCTGCTCCTCTCTCTCTCTCTCTCTCTCTCTCTCTCTCCCTCTCTCTCTCTCTCTCTCTCTCTCTTCCTCCCTCTCTCTCTTATTTGGGCCAAAACATGAGCTCACCTGGCAGTGAGACATGAGGGTTCAAGTTCCACAATAGCTCTGCATCTCCTACGATAGCTACTGTGTGTGTATGTGTGTGTGAGGTCCGTGTGTACTATCACACTTCATCTCTTGTTTGGGTTTCAGTAGGTTACACACGGCTGCTGAGAGGAGGCTGTATGATTACCATTCATAGTGCTACAATGAGCTCATCTGATTTCATACACACACAAACTGCACACCCACACACACACATACACGCACATCCATATATATATGCATATACATAACATCCACACGCACTGCCCTGAACACAGACCCAGGTGATGGATGTACACACACAAAGCCACACTTGCAGGAACTCACTTACATAAACACACACGCATAGACCACAAAGCTGCTGTAATAACACAAACAGTGTCAGCTGAATTATACTGTTGCTGTTGTTTATGTACCAGGTTTTCCATGACCTCAGTTCGGGTTCTTCTAGCAATTGTTTTGGAGCACAGCAGGCAGTGTTACAGAAACTGATGTGGACTAGCTGATCTCTATAGCTGAAGATAGTTTGTGTGGTTTACACTCACACTTTCTTCCATCACTTTGCCACTTCCTCTTTTCCCCCCCAGACTGCTGCAAGTGTATTTTGTTTGTCCTTGAAGCTTTTTTCATGCAGACAAACTGGGACCCAATCACATAGTGTCAGAGACTTGTGTGTGTGTGTGTGTGTGTGTGTGTGTGTGTGTGTGTGTGTGTGTGTGTGTGTGTGTGTGTGTGTGTGATTTTTTTGTCCTGCTCTATAAAGTCTTTTATGTTTATTATCCCTGCAATAAACACACTTTAGTCTATAATTATGGACACTGACATTAATTAGACTACACATTTAAAAAATAAACTTTTATACTGAATTTGGCTTGTTGTAATATGCAAAAGCTCACAAAAGAAATTATCTAATCCAAACTGTCATACACCTCTGCTTTACTGTTAGTTATTAGAAGTTACAGGTGTGCAAATTACCTATCCAATTTAAAACATTTGTTTTATGCTGTAAAATGTATATAAAATATTTATTCATTTATTTAACACATGTTAATGAACAGCAGTACACCAAACATATAAAGTGCAATCAAGGCAGATTATAGCAAGGTCACATCAAAATTTATAATTAATGAAAACACACAACAAAAACAAGGCATACCAATCAGGCACAACATTATGAGCACTGACAGGTCATTGTGGCACCTGTTGGTGGGTGGGAGATATTAGTGATCAATCTTAGAGGACTGAAAGGATCTGTTACTAAAATCTTAGTGCAGATACCACAGCACTCCTTTAGAGGTCTAGTGGAGTCCATACTTCAGTGGGTCAGGGCTGTTTTGGCAGCAAAGGGAGGCTAACACAACATTAGGCAGGCAGTCATAATGCTTTATATGATTGATTGGATCCTTTAGAAAAACAAGAAAACCAAGAAGAATTTTTTTTTGCAGCTTTTCGTCCTAAGAATAGAATAGAATAGAATTAAACTTTATTGTCATTGCACACGTCAGAAGTACAAGGCAACGAAGTGCGGTTTGCATCCATCCAGAAGTCAAGACTTTAGAAACTAATGTTCCTTTGAATATTACAGCTCACCTCTGAGAATCTGACAGAATATTAGCATCAGAGTTAACTTTGGTTTGCAAACCTCTCTGTTAACAGTCTTTGCTGAAAGGTCTGCAAGGCATGTCATTCCAAATGCTGTTGCACACCTGAAACCAGTGCATTGATTACATGTTTGCATTCATATCCTTTCCTTTTATGTACTGTGTGAAACCTCATGTAATGTTTCACTATAATCATTTATATCATTACTGAGTGAAACGTAGTGTTTCTTGACATTTCGATGTTTCATTTGTGGCAGCAGACCTACAAAAATGCCTGCGATTTGTGATTACAAAAGAGTTTCATGCTTTAGTTAACAAACGTGAGACTGATGACACAGTGGGTGACCTTTCACTTAAGGCTAGGCAAGCCATTAGTCATTTTTAAAAGGCTTCCCTTTATAGTCATTGTCTTGTGAGTGTATTGTATGTGGTAAACTGGATGAGATCATTAGACCTATAAATAAATGCTATTTGAACGTGGTCAGCTCCAGATTGTGTTCAAACTTTGTCAAAGTATTGGGCCAGGTGAGGCCTGTAGGGGGGTGGAGCTCAAAAACCGTCAGCCTGTTCTACATATTATGTTGCCACAGCAACTACAGTGCAACCGGGTTTCTTGCAGCCAAGCACTAAACCCTGTGCGACCTGATAACAACCAGAGCGCACACATATATATATGCTTACACAAGCACACACATTCATGGGAAAGAGAGTTGGCCGCAGCAAGCATGCAGTACTTCTAACTGCGCTTTCATAAGCCTTGCAGGTAACCCTCTTGCACTAGCTCACTAGCCACTCTAGCTCTGTGCATAGCCAGCATTTATTAATTTGTAAGCTGATATGGCAATATTGTGATAGAAAATAGATAGACTGAAAAGGGAGATAGGGCTTAAAAAAAGCAGACAGGCATTTCCATAAACAGGCAGACAGTCTGGACAGACTGGTTGATCGAAAGGTCAAATAAGGGCAGGTTTACAGGTGGAAAGGAAGTCAGACAGTTACAGCGCCTGAGAAAAGCAGGTGGGTCTGACTGGTTCAGTGATTTCCGTGACAGAACCGTGCCTGTTTGAAATAATTGCCAAAAGATCACAAGTATCCAACACTGATTTTCAGCCTCATCCCTCATGCATAGAGATTTCTCCACAATTCTAGAATATGGTATTAATATTAGTATGAGATATTCAACCTCAGTTTTATGCATTATGGTTATTATGCATTAATCTGAGAAATGATGAGAATGACGATGCAGTTTTTATAGGCAGTCACGTTACTGACCTGTTGCCAATTAAGCTAATTAGCTGTAAAATGTTCCCACAGCTGTTTCTTTTTAGTAACATTTACTTTTTCAGCCTTTTTTTTAAGGTATGGTGCTGTCATCAAATTCAAAATGAGCTCATATTTTTATTTAAAATGGTACATTTACTCAGTTAAAGCATTTTATATGTTTTCTGTGTTCATGAGATTTTCAAATCATTGCATTCATTTCTATGTTGCACAGCTTTCCAACTTCTTTGGAAGTGGGGTTGTATGTGAATGAGAAGGTAACGTTTTCAAAAGTGCAAACAGTAATAGGTGTGTAGGAGAGGTACAGGGAGAGACAGACATGCAGTTTAATGTGTAGATCAGAAAGGAAAAGAGAGACAGACAAGCTGTTAGACATGTTCCTCAAACAGACAGGTCAGGAGGTTGGCAGAAAGCCTGGCTGGTCTTCTTGCTCATAACAGCTGTAATTATTGAATTAGTCTTGAAGTTCAGTCCAAGGCCTCCTAACATTTCACATCGAAGCTAAGCTGCACCACAGAGCTGTAATCCTTTGCCTGCCAGCCCTGGATCAATGTGTGTGCTTGTATTATGTGTGTGTGTGTCTGTGTGTGTGTGTGTGTGTGTGTGTGTGTGTGTGTGTGTGTGTGTGTGTGTGTGTGTGTGAGAGAGAGAGAGAGAGAGAGAGAGAGAGAAAATATGAGATATGAGAACGAGGTTGCGTGTGTTTGTTTTCATATAAGAGCAAATGATTGTGTTCACTTTCCCCTCCCCTCCACACCCTTTTCCCCTCCTCTTTACCTGCCCTTCCCCCGCCACACACACACAGACACACACACAAACACACACACACACACACACACACCTGAGCAAGTGTTTTCAGGTGTATTTGGTTTGGTTTGGTTAGGAGGGAAGGAGTGGAGTTTGCAGTATTATCGCCCTGAGAAACCTCTGATCTCTAAAAGTACTCTCTAAAACCCTGCTGCTGGAGGAGGGCTTACACACACAAAAACACACACACACGCCAACAGGTGTGCTGTGCCCAGTGTGAACACTGATTTGCTCGTACAGAGTGTCAAACAGTGCAGGAAGGTTGGCTGTGTGTGCGTACACGCCTCAGTTGAGGTTCTTTGAAGAGAAGGCCTGAAAAGGTTCTTCTTGTTGAAGCTGCTCTGCGTCTAATCCTGCCTGCTGACAGAGCCTCATCCCCAGCACTTCCTCATGCACAGACACACACGTATGCACACTCACAGCAGCTGGCCCAGACTTGACACAAAAGGTTCAGTCCTTAATTGCCAGTTTACACTTTTCTGAAGTTGGAAAATTCCTGTGACACTGGATTTGAACTAGAGAATGAACTGCTTTCCGCTAAAGCTGTCAATCTGTGCAGCGTTCCCAGTGAATCCAACATGTGCAGATTAAAAATTTCTAAAACTTTGATAAAGTAAAGTAAGGAGCAGTTTCATATTAGAGTAGCTGTGTGTCCTAGATGCGGTGTCTCATACTGATGTTGCTCTGTGGGTTCAGAGATTCCTCGATGTACTGGTGACTCTGAAAACACAATACAAGTAAAATAGCTTTAGTTGAGATTTTGTTAGCAGGCTTTTTTTTTTCTTTTTCTTTTGACTATAAAAAATAGTGAGAAAAGCTAACAAAGATTTAAGTAATTTCATGAACATTGCCAGTGTTATAAGACTACAAAATCGAGCCACAACAAAACACGGAGCAGCATGAACTGAGAGTTATGGACTCACCTGCTAGTGCTGACCCAGAATAGCGAGGGAAACACTATTATCATGCTTTTCATCTGATAGGTGCCTAAAATGCCAGAATGTAAAAATTAAAGCTGCAACTTTAAGCTGTGCCACATATTTCTGCAGATTTTAGTCTGGATTATTTAACACCCAAGCCCGACGTGGGGACGTTCTGTAGCATTCCTCATAAATGTGTACAATGTTGCATGCTGTCTGACCCGTTTAGTCTGGTCATTATAGTAGTATATCAGTGTGAACCATCAGTGAATGCAGTCATCTGGAAAACCTTTCAGATTTTACCTTCCTTATCTGTCAGCACCTCACCCTGACTTATTCTGGTCTCACACACATGCGTAAATGCAGACAGGATACTCCAAAACAGACACAGTAAGCATAATCGAGGGACATGCATGCTTGCAAACACACATAGGCTGGCGCATCAGGGGAAGGAACGGCTCATCCACTATAGGTATGGACTTTGTGCATTCATAATGCACAATTCAAACATCCAGATGCAGTTTCCAACATCCATCAGGTGACCTGTGAAACACTTAGGTGTCTGGGTCAGGCTAAAGTAGCCACTTAGCAAAAAAGATTTCAGACACTAAAAGATGTTACTCTTCAAATAAAAGTTGCTTTAAAAAACAAACAAACATGCATTTAGAGTAAGACCTCCATTAGGGTTGACCATACAGGTGAAAATTCCATGTAAAAGGTTGATATGTACCTAAACCCGAAACCCTGAAACCTATACAGGTCACTGGCAACATGGGGATGTTAAGTGATTAAACCAATGCATTAAGTGTAAACTAGATAAAAGGAAAAGCAATGTTGGCAAAGGTTCATGCACTCATGATTTAAGTAGAAGTACAGATACTTGAATAAAGAAGTTTTGCCTCTACACTGAAACAGAAAATGAGTAGAGTCATGGGTTAAAATGAAAGTAGTGTACCTTGGGGAAAAGAATCAATAATTTCTGTTGTGAGTTCCTGGAGATTTACTTTGTGGCGAGGCTGTGAGCAGCTGACCTGTGCTGCTGCTGCTCTTTGTGGATTTAGCTAACTGAATTCAACAAGACATAACTAACCCTAACTTTAGATAGTGTAGTGAATCGAATCAGCATCATCAGTTTAATTTGCAGTCTGCTACCCTTGATGTAACCTAACATTGACCATGAGCATCATATCTGCTCTGTACCAATCCAACATACAGCATCACTGTAAATTCATCACAGTACTGCAGACCAATCAGTGTAGCCGCCATTTAATTGCCTAGTACGATATAGTCTTGCAGCCTTTGATTAGCAAAAAGTTTTCTTTTTGGTTTTCTGGACATTTCCCAGAAAAAAACAAATTTCAGCAACATGTCATGTATCAAGCCAACAAGTACTCAAGAAATTCTTTTAAAATACATTCGATGGTATACACTATTTTGCTAGAAATATTCCCTTGTCCATCCAGATCAGTGAATTCAGGTGTTCAGTCAATTCTGTGGGCAGGAGGCATTACGGTGTGGGGTTGTTTCCCAGAAGTTGGGCTTGGCCCCTTAATTCCACTCAATAGAATTCTTAAAGCTTCAGCATAGCAATTTTGGACATACATTTTAGACAGTTTCACACTCCCAACAGTTTGGTGAGGTCCCCTTCCTATTCCAACAGATTACACACTAAAACACATTTGGGATTAATTAGATTGGAGACTGAGAGTCAGGCATTCTCAACCAACCAAAATGTATTTATTTATTTATTCATTTTGCAATTCTGGAAAAATGGTCAAGAATTTCCATAAACACACTCCTACACCTTGTGGAAAGCCTTCCCAGAAAAGCTGAAGCTTTTATAGTTGCAAAGGCTGGGTCAACATCATATTAAACCCTGTGGATTAAGAATGAGATGTTATTCAAGTTCATATGTGTGTGAAGGCAGACGAGTGAATACTTTTGTCAATATAGTGTATGCTATGCAAAATTCCAATTTATAGTTTATCAAATCTAAATAAATAAAGTTTGTGGTCATTTCTTTTTTCTGCTCCAGCCCACAAAACTTATAAAAGTTACTTGAACCTCCTCTATTCCTGTATAAGTATGAAGGGTCTGCCTATGTCCAGCAGTAGTTAAACAGATTTGTAGGTATGATGACCAAGTTCTGAAAACCAACCACAGCTACTATTGTTTCTCTCATTTTCTGCCTCTTCCATACAGTCCAGGTTAGTATTCAGTACTGAATACTCTTCCGTATGCCTGACTTATCCAGTGAAAGAAGTAAATACTAATGAAGCTTATATTTATTTCAGTTTCATTTCATTTCTATTTATATAGCTCCAAATGAAAACAACAGTCTCTTCAATGTGCTTTAAACCCCCCCAAATCAGGTGAACTCTCTTTGAATAAAAACTTGGCAATAATGGGAAGGAAAAACTCCCTTTTAACAGGAAGAAACCTCCAGCAGAACCAGGCTCAGGGAGGGGCGGGGCCATCTGGCGTGTTCAGATGAGAGTAAGGGGCGGGCGACAGGACAAAAAAGATCCTGTTGAAGAATGCAGTGAACATGTTTGCAAACTTTGGCTAATAGGGACATTATAATATTTCTCTACTGCTTCCTGCTTTAGAGTTATCTGGATTCTTAGCTGTTAATTACTCAAAATATGCAAACTTTGCCTGCACATTCAAGCAGGATACTTCCAATTATAGAAGTTTTGACAATTTAGAGTAAGTTGTAGGAATGAAAACTAAACAATAAGATAAAAGATGTTAACAAATCTCTGCAGAGCTGAGCTTATTAGCATTGGTGGGTTGTGGGAAAAAATCCTTATTCTCAAACTGCATTTTTTTAAAATAGTATTTTCATGAACTATGATGAAATTATTGAAACAATCTCTGGCCACGAGCAGACAATTATTTTCCGCTTTTATTCATTCCTTACTGCAGTGAATAACATTGCACAGCCTTTAGACAGCACGAGGGCTTCAAAAATCAAATATGTTTCTTTTAGAAATGATAAAAAAATGTATTGAAAACAGACAACATTAGACATGGTGGACGAAAAGTTGGAAAATCCCACAGGTGTGAAGCAACCTGGAGGGTTAGTTGGCAAACCAGGGCACAGCAAAACATGCACATGCACACACACACAAAAAAAGCCCACACACATTAACACACCAAGGCATGCATGCAGATAGTTTGAGTGTTGACAAAGTAATTAGGAAATACTGGAAAGAGTGAACAACTGCAAGTTTTCACTCATAGTGGACAAAGTGTGTGAAGCCAGGGCTAAAGTAGTTAAAGAAAACCCAATTAAACATGAGACGTTATTTATTCATCTAGCCAATATTACAAACCTGTGAATTGCAAAAGCAAGTGAACCTTTGTTTAAAGTATTTGGTGTGACGCCCTTGTGCAGCAGTAACTGCAAATAAACACTTGTGATAAGTCGTGCACATGGCCACGGAGGAATTTTAGCTCAATGCTTCGTACAGAGTGGTTTTAATTCTGGGATGCTGGCGGTTTTCCTCACATGAAATCTCGGCTTGTGGCTTTTTATTGGATTAAGATCAGGATCTTGAGTTATCATTCCAGATCACTTGATCACTTGATCACTTCTTCTTCTTTATTATCTTATACTCCTTACATTTCTGTTACTCAGCAATATGGCCTGAGATGGACTCTCAGTTGTGTAACAAAATAAACTACAGAGTACAGTCTTAAGGCCTTTACACCTTTAAATTGAGGATGGCTGTTTGAGTTTTGGGGCAGTTTGAGCTCTTGCTAGCAGAGTTGGGACATCTAAGGAGACTCAGATTTCATGGAGACGACTAACCTGGAGCTGCATCTAGCTGAGGTAAAAAAAAAAAAAAAGGAAGTAAGTAAAGAAAGTATTATTTCACTATTTCCACATATATTCAGCACCAGTTCTTTCTTTGAACTATGATTGCACTTGTTGATCTGATTGCCCAGAATGATTACATGGTCGGTTGTGAAGAACTCCATTAAGAATGGACGAGTCGGAGAAATATTTTTAACACAAGAAATATTCACACAAATTTTGCATGTCCGGTGTGTAAAGGCCTAGAGTCTTTAGTTTTAATGCAAATCCAGCAACTAAGTTAAAATCAGCCGAAAGAGCAACGCACAGAAAAATGCTGTGACTGCAGCAATTATACTGTACAAACATGTGCAGGTAGAAATGCTGCAAGCCTGACTGCTCATCACTGCGTTGGGTGGGGTCAGCATGCACTGAGCTTTAACGTCATTTTGGGTCTGCCTCGCTGCTAGCTTTGCACGCACTTGAAAAGAGTTGTTGTTGTGGGTTTAGGTGTTTCTGACCTGGCTGTCACATTCTTGTCACCACTCAAAAGTTGTCTCTGTGCTGTTTTTCTCAACAGGACCTGAAGTCACTCTTGACGTCACGCTTAATGACCCACCCTCATCTGTCTGTTGTGAAGCTTTTTAAGAGTGTGACACAGTAACAAGTTCCTTTGGAACACGTAACAAGCAACTGTAGCCTGGATCCACAGGCCTAAACCACGATATTACCATCACCATCACTGGGTATAACATTTCATCAGTATCTTTATGTGTTATTTAATGATCAGAACTAGTGGAATGCTTAGCACATGGACATGAAGTGCACCGTCAAATGTTATTGGGTAATTTTTCAGTGCATTCAAGAGCAATACATCATTAATGTGATCTGGTCTGGTGGCTTAATGAAATGTATTTAGTGTTGCTCTGCAAGAAGTAGCTTGGATAGCAAATATGTTGCCTAATGCACCCATTGCTGTGGTATTTACAAAGACTAGCTAACATTTCTCAGATTAGTCACCATTTGATGCTTACTGTTTAATGTGACTCAACTTGTAATCTTTTTTTTCATTAGTCTTTGTCATAAATGCCGCTGGGTGGTCTAATAGTTATGTAGGAGAAAGGCAATCGTTCCCACTAGCTCTGGTTTTCAGTTTTCCCTCTAATGTGGAAAATATCCGTTCAAGACCTTTCTGAAGGGCTGAACTAATCACAGATAAGGCCAGATAAAACTGAACTCATCTAAACCAAACTGTGAACGTGTCATAGGGGTCGCAGCGTGTCTGTCAGGCAGTCTGATGTCAGAATCAGCACAAACAGCTACTGTGTCCTGACCTCAAGGATAAACCTCTCTTCCGCTCTACATTTAATTACTTCGGTCAGTTTTTATTCTTTCTCTCTATGCTTTCAACATCAACCTATAATTTTTATTGCTGATCTCACAAAAGTATCAGAATATTGTATAAAATAAAAGTTGCAGAGGTTGGGTTGAGAGAGAGTAAATAGTGAAGGACACTTGGTTAACGTTTAGAAATATTTGTGTTTTCCCATGTAATCCTCGATAAAAGAAAAATACACTAAAACTTTGTATTTGGCATAAGATAACAGAGCAAACAGAACTGTTTTTGTACAAATCAGTTGCAATTTGGAAGGTAGTAAGTTGTTCAGTTCAAAGAGATTTGTTGGAGAGACTGTATGACTGTAAGTCCATTGAGGTGTTTCAGTATGAGAAACCAGATAAAAATGTCAGCAGGACTATTCATTATCATCAGATTGTCCTAGAAATTTTGAAAAACCATGAGGTTGATGCAAAATGCTGCAGAGCGAGTGCTGACAGGGACTAGAAAGAGAAGTGTATCTCTTTTACACTGACTTCTCTTCACTGGCTCACTGTTAAATCCATCTATCAAATTTAAAATCCTGTAGCACTTTATAATAATGTCACACTATTATGGTATTAGTAAGGTATTAACAAGTGCTTAATCCATCATTTATATAATATTACTCACCATCACTTAGTATGCCATTTATAAACACAGATATATTATTATGATTAGATTATTATTTTGATTATTACTAGCAGTGATGTCTAAACATAATTACACCATGCATAAACGTAGTATGCCATTAATAAATACAGATGAGGAGGAGTAATGATATATAAATGAATAATTAAGCACTTGCTAATACCTTACTAATGCTTAGGATTTTGACATTAATATAAAGTGCTGCGTAAAATCCTTCTGCTCACATACAAGGTGTTGTCCATCTTCCCTTAAAGAACCACTGGAAAAGAGCACTTTGCTCTCAGATTGCTGGTTTATTTGTGGTTCCTCAGGTATCTCTTCTGTTAAACCAGCTCCCAGTTTGGATTTAGAGCCTAGACCTACATGTTCAAATTGGCCTATACTGCTGGGGACTTCCCATGATGCACCTTCTTCTTCACGCTCCATGTGTTTACACACCTCTCTGCATTTAGTCAGCTATTATTAATCACTGGCTCTCTTCCACAGCATGTCTTTGTCCTGTCTTCCTCCCCTCCCCTCCATCCACTCACAGCAGATGGCTTCCTCTCCCTTAACCTGGTCCTTCTGGAGGTTTCTTCCTGTTTAATGGGAGTTTTTCCTTCCCACTGTCACCAAATTCTTGCTGATTGAGCGATCATCTGGTTATTGGGGTTTTCTGTATTATTGTAGGATCTTTACCTTACAAAACTGAACTGACCTTTGTTGTTTTTTGGTGCTATCCATCCATCCATCCATTCGCTTCCGCTGATCCTTTTCAGGGTCACGGGGGGTGCTGGAGCCTATCCCAGCTGTCATGGGGCGAAAGGCGGGGTACACCCTGGACAGATCACCAGTCTGTCGCAGGGCCAACACACAGGGACAGACAACCATTCACATTCACACCTATGGGCAATTTAGAGTTTTTCAATTTACCTATCAAAGTGCGTGTCTTTAGACTGTAGGAGGAAGCCGGAGTACCCGGGGAGAACGTGCAAACTCCACACAGAAAGACCCTGCTGGCCTGATGGTGGAATTGAACGCAGGATCTTTTTGCTGTGATTCAACAGTGCTAACCACCGTGCCACCATGCTTTGGTGCTATTTAAGTAAAATTTCAGGAATTGTATTACATTGAATTGAACTTGTGACCCTACTCTGGTTTTTGACTCTGTAAGATAATAAGAAATTATGAGGTAAAGTTCAATTATTTGTACGGTCTCTGTAATCATCTGAATAGAGCGTTTCATCTTAGCTGTTAGTTTCAGTCTACTTTGTGGCTTAAGTGCTTTTAGCAGTACAACTATCTTCTGACTCTATATCGCAGAAAAAAGGGCCTGAAGGTCAAAGGCTGTGCAGTGAGAGGACGATCATAACGTACATACAAAACTATTTACAGAACAGAAGGTTTCTGTAAATATCCCTTTAATCGGCGTAATGAAAACACAAGCAGAACACAACCACAAGCTGTACCATAATAAGCCATTAAATATGGATTATGGAGGAACTACCCTGAGGTTCTCTCCCCCCCCTCTCCCTCTCTCTCTCTCGGTCTCATTTAATATTGGGTTGTTCAGTCACTGAGAGTGAGAGTTCACACACACAGCTGTAATTAGCAGCTTAGGCAGCCAGCCAGCTCTGTAAATGCACTGCGATATGTGCGTATGCGTGCGCGTTTGTGTGTATTTGTGTGTGCACGCTTACGATGATGTCTGCACGCTTTTCTATCTGAATATGTTTCTGCGAGTCCACAGGTGTGCGTGTTCGTGCATACCCGAATGTGTGTGCGTGCGCGCGCGTGGTGAGTCACATATTTTGTGCGTGGGTGCGGTGTTTGTCTTATCTGTGTGCTGATGGAGAGCTGAGGTGCTTGGAGACGGGCTGTGACGTGTGTGTGTGTTTGTGTGTATGGGTAGGGTGATTGCTCTCTAACACCTGGTATTAGCGCCAGTAATCCTCGCACCACATCATACTCACGCACCAGTCCCATGAAGATCACATTTAGCTTGTCCTATGCTCTGCTTCAAAGTGTTTCACAACAAGTTGTTTTAGTGGGGGGGGGGGGGGGGGGGGGATGGGGGGGGGTTAGGTTTGGGAAAATACTTCAAGCAGAGAGCAGGTTAAACATACCACCCCTGTCCAGTCCAGTCATGTTTGGCATTCAACTTTCAAGTATTTAGAAAGGAGAAAAGGTGAAATGTAAATGAGTCAATAAATAAATTACTACTCCACTGCAAGCAAAGGTCATCCATTCAAATAGTAGGATGTGTTTGCGCTCTGTTTGGAAGTAATTAGCTTCTTGACAGGAAATCCCCCTAAATGTGGGGGTATTTGATGGATCATCCGATTTTACATATCATATCCACTATTATTTGTTTTTTTTATAATCACTGCAAACACACCTTATAACAGGTTAGCTGAGACTGCTTTAACCCACTATGTGAACGTCTTCAAGAGAGCCTCCACTCAGAGAGACCTGACGAATTCTCATTTTCATCTCAAATTCTTATTAACTGCAGCACAAACTCTCTGGATTTTAAAAAGAAAGAAAGAAAACACATCCCATATTGGGCACTGTTACAGCTCACCTGGTGGAGCAGGTGATATGCCTGGGTTAAAGGTTGCTCCAGACTATTCTCTGTAAGCCCCCTGACTCTCTCCATGCTTTCCTGTCCACTCTCTCTACACTAATGTGTAAGAAAGGTTCACAAGATGTATGCAGCTCTTCAACCCCTCAGCTGTGGCTCCAACAAGCTTTGAAAAAATACCCCCCGAAAAACATAATGAAACACCCCTTCAGGGTTAATATCCAATTTAGACACGGTATAAAAACTTCAGCGAGTGTTTCCTTTGTCATTTGAAAAAGGATCATGCTAAAAACAATAGAAATCAGTTTAAACTTAAGAAAAAAAATATTAATGCTCACAAAGCAGGAGATGGATATACAAAGTTATAACAAGATTTCCAAGTGTCAAGAGTGAGAAGTACCATCAATATTCAAAGAGAGCCACTGGGCACAGAACAAGCCTGGCAGAGGTAGGTAGTGGAAGATTTCAAAGACTCTGTAAAGAAAACTAGTGAGAGTTGTTTCTTAAGACTAGTTCTGCAAAACAGACACCTTCAAAGCAGATGATGCTTATGTTTAGAGAAAGAATGGAGTGCTGCACAACCCAAAGAACACTGTCCCCACAGTGAAACACGGTGGTCGGAGTATTATTCTGTGGGGATGCTTTAGTGCTTGAGAAACTGAGAATCTCATCAGGTTTGAGGGAATCGTGAAGAACGAAGGATATGTGAAGATTCTGAAAGAAAAGCAGTGAGCAGCAAAACTGGGTCTTGATCGTCGCTTTGTTTTCCAACACGACAGTGACTCAAAACATGCTCCTGGGGAAGAACTACCTTCAGAAGACCAAAGTGAAAGTGACACACTGGCCTTAACAAAGCCCTGACGTGAATCCCACTGAACATCTGTCACGTTACATAAAGACCAAGGTCCATGCCAAAAGCCCATCAAATCTGGAGGAGCTTGAGAGATGTGCTAAAGACATAACGTGTGAGAGACTTTTTGAAAACTACAACAAGTAATAACAGGCTGTTATTCAGCAAAACGACTTTACATATGACTATTAGCATCGTAATTTTGACCCTGATAGTTTTTCTTCTTTATGAAATAACTTTGTTTCTCTGTGCAAATGAAAATAATGTAAATATCCAAAATAAAAGCAGGATGTTATAAAAAGCTGTGTTTAAAAAATCCCTTGCTCGGTTTAACAGCACTTGGGAAATACTTTAGAAAATCAGATGAACAGTATTAAGATTTACAATTGTCCAAACGTACCCTGACTATGTTGCTTTCAACTTGCTGCCTGTCTGCCTCTGTAAATCAGTCTGTTTTCACATCAGCTGTCTTTCATGCTGTCTCTGTATCAGCCAGATAGTGCAGCCTGGCCTCCCATATTGGATTTGCTCCTTTAATAATTGATGGAGGAGGTATTTTGTAAAGCTAAAGGCCAGTAATCCTTGGTGTCAAATTCAAAATTAGTTCCTCTTGTATTATTCATGTGCACGAGGGCAAGAGGTTAATAAGAGGAAATAGATAGATAGATAGATAGATAGATAGATAGATAGATAGATAGATAGATAGATAGATAGATAGATAGATAGATAGATAGATAGATAGATAGATAGAGTTAAATAAACTGGGGATGAAGTAAATTCTCATGTAGTAGAAGGTTAACAAAATACTCAGACACAAGCACATTCATAAAGACAGATAAATGTCAAACCTATCCACTGGTTTCTATAATTTTTGAAAAAAACTCCCTCATAGTTCATACATACATCTTATCAAACAAAGAGAGGACTGGATTACATGTAATGGGATTACATTAATCTGATTACATTGAGATGAAGGCTGTGATAAATTATTAAAGTCCTCAGGTTCTCTGTGCCTTCGAAAAAAGGAGATAATTGCTGATAAGCCGTGTGAATCAGACGGAGTGCGATATCACAGCCCCAGAGGATGCAGACTGGTGCAAAGGCAGGAGAAAGATGTTGACGACAAACTGCGCCTAACATTTGGTAAATAAACTATAGAAATGGTCTGCAACAACAAGTTAGTCATAAATACAGAAAACTTTAAATAGTAAGTTTCAAAGACTTGCAGAAAGCCGTTCAGTGGTTGCATGTGTAGGTCAGGCAACCTGTAGTGACCTGGTGAATGACGAACTGACACTGCTGCTGTCAGCTTGACATTGGTTAGAAGCTTGGTTGCTTTATGTAATCAAACAAGAAATTTAAAATGAAAGTAAAGAGTAAACAATAGCTTAACTTAAAAATGATCACAGACGGAGATAAACTCCAGTCTGGTCAAGGGTTGGCTGTGATTGTGCTATCGCTACCCCACATGTTTCACAAAGTTGAACTTATCGCTCTTTCAAATGAGTACAACACCTATTTATCATTTCAGGAATGCTTACATGGGTTGTTTCAGGAACAAATGGCCGTTATGATTGTTGAGGTGGAAGACAAGTCGTTTGTCTTATCAGTGCACAAAAATGTTGTGAAATATCCGGTTCATCTTTCGCAAACTTGGAAGAAATGGCTGCACTGACTTTTTTGGAAAGCAGTGTTTTCCTCTGCAGTCTTTAACACTATTCTTATTTTTATTCATCATACTTAGACACATGGACCAATATTTCTGTTACACCATGTTGCAGTTTCCAAAGAAAAATTACTAAAATTAAACACTTTTATTTTAAAAACTATTTTGCTGTGAGCCATAGGCTTTGCAGATAAGAGGAAGCAAGTACAGAAACCAAAAATGTAAACCTGAGAACGTCCAAAGAGAACACCAGTGGGGAGCGGAAGGGTCAAAGCAACAGCTGAAGGGAGGAGACACAACAACCTGTCAAACACCCAGAAAACGCCATAGACTAAATACAAACTAGGGAGAGGAAAGAAAAGTAAGGTACCAGTGAATTTACTGGCGCACATAATAACAAGAGCAGTCAGAGGAGAAAGGGACGCACTAAGGAACACAAGAGCAGGACAGAACTTAGGGCATCAGGAACCAACAATCAACACAAAGGCTATGACATAAGCATCTGTATGTTTGTGCGTGGGCGAGTCAAACGACTTTCTTAAACTTACCAGACTTATCAGGTTTGAAATAATGGGAAAGGTTACATCAAGTACAAAATTCTTTGCTTGTTCACTTACACAAATGTTTCAATTTGAAGATCTACACAACAATGACTGACGCAATGCTGTAATATAACAAATAAGGATGATTTATCTGAAGTGGCCCTGGCTCTGGCCAGCCTCTGATCGTCACAAGACTGAAGCTGTAGCTGGTGCTAGCTCGGTGTTTAGCCTTGCGTCAGAAAGGCACCATAGTTTAAGTTGTGCAGAGTTCAGTGTGAGTGACCGTTGGACAAGACTGAGACATCAGAGACCGTGAAGACTCCCTCAGGGACACACAGAGAGAGAGGCAGAAAGAGAGAGATCATAACTGTTGAACTTGTTTTCCATCCTTTCCTTTGTTTGAGGGAAGACTGTATGAGCCAGGAGGCCCTGAGCAGCAGCTGGCAGGTAGGAAGAGGGGAGAGAGAAGGAAGCAGTGAGGTTGGAGATAAGTGAGAGAGGTTGGACAAAGAAGAGAAAGGGGGAGGAGGAGGAGGTAGAGGGACAGATAGATGGTTAAGTGAAATGAGTCTAGAGCAGAGGAGACAAAGATGAGAATGTGGAGAATTTGGCCACGCAAGGTGAATCATGTGTTTAAGTACTTTTTACTTCAGTAGGAATTTTTTAATAAAAAAAATGGAGAAACTGAAGAAATTAAGGACATTTGTGTGATGGAAACATCAAAGAAAATGCAAAGTATGAAATGCGGAAAGCAGTTTAAAGTAAACTGAAATTACGATTCAAATTACAGCTATGTGGTCGCCAGTGTGTTAACTGCAAAGCCTTTTGAAAAATAGAGTTTAGCGAGGGTGCAGCAGCAATACAGACCAGTGATGTGAATATGCAGAATGAAATGAAAGTAGCTCATTTTATTACAGTAGATGCATGCACGCCTACAGCACACACACACAGTGGGTCTCTGTTAGCCAGGGAGTCAATAGCCTGCAGACAGACAAGTGTGATTACACCAGATACTGTTCCTCTCACTGCTCAGTGGTTTCTCTCTCTCACTCTGTCTCAATCAGGGAAGGGGAGGGGGTAAATTAAGGCAAGGAGAGAAAGGGAGATGAAATGACAGAACAACCACTCGCTGTTCGTTCTATCTCAGTGTGTCTGTTAAGTGAGTTGTGAACTTACAGTACAATAAAATTGCTTTATGACAGTCGAGACGCTTTATTTTTCAGGTGTTTGGAAGTTCTTTTGTATGCAAATATTAACACACATAATCATTCTTGCAAAAAATGCAGTATGCTGATTTTCAAAGAAAGCTTTAAAGGTGGATTACAGGTAACTGAAAAATAATTCCTGTAATATCATGCTAGATGTGCTTTCATTCATTATAGCTAGAGATTTCAAAAGATATTGTTCAATGAGCCTGGTTCTGCTGGAGGTTTTGTCCTGTTAAAAGAGTGTTTTTTCCTTCCCACTGTCAAGTGCTTGCTTTTTGTTTGATTGTTGGGGTTTTCTGTGTTATTATAGGGTCTTTACCTTACAATATGAAGTGCCTCAAGGTGACTAGCGTAGTGATGTGGTGCTATATGAATAAAAGTGGAATGAAATAGAATGTAGCTCATGAGTAGCATCATTTTTGTGAAACAGGCTGCAACAGTAGTAGAAGAGCAAAACAATAGTAAATGGAACAAGCCTAACCTTGCAGACATGAGTAATAATTGTTTCATCTCACAAATGAATTTTTAACTTTGAATTTTTGGTTGATATCCTGTCTCCCTCCATTAAAATGAAACTGCCATTAAAATTAGAGACTCTTAATTTCTTTGCACACAAACAAACTTACAAATTCATCAAATTATTTCCCCCTCAGTACATGAAAGAGTTTTGGTTCTTTTTGTAACATCACCCTTTAACCAAACAAATTAGGAAAAGCCAAAGTCAAGATCTCCTTGGTGTGAATTATACCAAACCACTTCTCTGTGCTTTTTTTTTAACTTCTTGTATAATGGGGCAATAGAGAAATACGCTGGCACACATACCCGAACAGTACAAGTGTACAGTCTCTGAATTACCATTTCTGGCTGTGTGTCAGTTGCTGAAACACAGTTTTAGTGCAGTAACAACAGATGCTACAGCAGCTCTGTCTCCTTCATAGAGGGAATATTTATTCACCACACAAGGCCTTTAAAGAGACAGAGATGGAGAGTCCACCCGCACCGTGCGCACACACAAACACATATACAGTATATCTGTAAGGAAACATCTAAGATACTTTTTTAAACCTTCCAAGTTACTTGTAAAATGTTCATATACACCAGAAATACATTAATTTCAGGTTGAACAAGCGGTAAACAAACCTGATAATCAGTCTGTAAGAAGGTCAACCATAGCTTAATGTCCGACACGTACAGCTGAATGTGTTAATGTGTGTGCGTGTGTGTGTGTGTGTATTTGTGTGTGTGCTGCTCCTGCTGCGAGTGCCAGTTGTCCATTCACTTACACCAGGGAGCCTCAAACACTCAATCACCCGTTTATCTCAGCTTGTCTCACCCCCAGACAAACACACACACATGCAACACCCTGACCGGGCAGATGGTTGTGCCACCCCTGCCAAAGCAGTGTAACAACACACACACACAAACACACAGACACACAAATGAAGGGGAGGAGACAGTCTGTTTCAGCTGCCTCTCCTGGTCAAAGAGAGGCTGGCATCAACCGTGCCCTCTATCAATCCATCATGCTGCCATCTCTCTCTCTCTCTTTCTCTCTTACTCTCCATTTTGCCCTGTGGGGACCCCCTTTCATGCCCACCTGTTACAGTTGCTGTTTCATTTTATATTCTGCCTCAGTTACAAGGTGTCCCCTTTGGTGCATTTAACCACTTGTGGTGCTGGAGAACAATATTAAATTAAACTAAGTCTGTCAGATTCCTGTGCAACTGTATGAGAACAGAAGAAACAACTCTATTGCAGTCCTACAAGTGCAGTAAAGAAACTATGGTAAAGAGACAGACAGAGCAGCTGCTAGCCAGGATTTATCCCTGAATGCTGCATGGTCAGTACATCACTGCTTTTAAATTTACACTGCCAACCTCTTGTCATGAATTGTCCTACAGTATCTGGGCATGAGTATAGTGTACTTAAATGCAATTAGAGCAAGTCTGAACCCCACCCATGAAAAATGTCCCACCTTGCTATATAAAGAGAAAGCTGCTTGAGCACTGGCACTAAGTGTTGGCAAGGGAGGCGTATTGGATGCTGTAAAGCTACAGTTTAAAAGTGTCTGCTTTTTTTTTGAGGCAGTTAATTTAATGGTGGATTTGGATGCCACAAGAAAGGCATTAACCAAGACACTACTGGTAAGGTGACACCCGTGGAGAGGGTGATGGAGGAAGCTAAAGCTGGAAGAGGCAACAGCGAGGGGAACAGATGAACCGCTGGACAAAGAGAATGAAAGCTGGGGACAGATTTAGTATGAGAGGAAGGAAGGAGTGTAAACCTGGACAGAAATTAGTTAAGAAGAGATGAAAATAAAAGAAACCAAAATGTTTTGGTGGAGTTTGACAGGCCAGCCCAATGATGTGCAACATTTCATGTTGCAACACTCAGCTGTGTGTGACAAATCAGAAAATCGAATGCGAGCCAATCGGTCTGCGTGCATCTGCCAGTTCTGGCTAGGCTGGATATTAAGACAAAGGTGGAGTGAATATGTTACTAGTTTAACTACATCTTCAGTCAGTCAGCAATGGTCAGTTGTTTTTTGTCTTGTAAAGCCCACAGACACACAGGCCTTGAGACTGGTTGACAACCTAAGTAAACGTGTATCCCCTAATTGGTTGAAATTGGTTTTTGCTGGGCAAAATCAGTCACAAAGAGGGTGCTGTATCATAAACCTGCTTAAGATTTCTTTGATCCATATCCGATTGCAGCGTTCAACCATAGTTTGGATGGAAGACACCGCATCCCTGCAAACACTTGCTAGCTTAACACCAACAAAGCAATCACAAGGAGGTTTTCAGTGCAATGTCTTTGCCATCAGTTTCACCTGCTGCCACAACTACTCACCAACATGTGTTTTTCTCTAGTGACCTGTGGTTACCATTGGGTCACTAGGTCTTTAGGTTTGTGTGGTTGGGGCTTAGCAGTCTATTGTCCAGCAACCTCTCACAACTAGTCAAGGAATACTGATTTCTTTCATAGTGACTGGTGGTTGTTAGGCGGTTGCCACCATGTCCATAGCTATGACTGAGGTGTAAATTTAGAAAATAAAAATGGAAAATACACAGAGTACCCAAAATTTAGCATAAAATGGAGTCAGTGCCTTGGACTGCAGTTGTAGCAAGAAAATTTTTAATGGTTACTGACAACTTTCAGAAATATGGTGAGGTCTGCCTTTTTCAGGTATATAAAATTATGTTATATCTGTTTTCACTCCAGCCAGGGATCTTCTAGATTTGATGTCTACAACATCAAGAGACACTTACAGAGCCCTCCACTATTCATTCAGGTTGGTGGGATAGAAAAGCAGGATAAAATTGATCGTTTCGACCGCTCTAACAGCTGTCGTGCTGCTTTACCCCGAGGCTACGCACACACCCAAACACATGCGTGTACACACGCATATGCACGGAGGCCAAACAGACCTTACAGTTACCACATAAATCACCTCCTTAACAAAGGGAATGACAGCTGATCTTAACAGACGAGAGAGATCACAGTGTGAATAAATGGCACGGTACAAGGGAGCATCTGGGTACATCTTAATACGCACGCGTGTGTGTAGATGTGTGCATTTGTGTCTGAATCTCAGTCATTAACAAAACTTGGCTCAAAAGAAACAGTTTACTTTTCTCATACGTCAAACTTAGACTTACGTAAACTTCAAATCCACACACACACACTCAAAACTCTTACACATGTACATAAGCTCACAAGACATACTTATACCTGTTTCCACCTTACAAATCAACACATCCTTATAGATTAAACCACGCACCTTAATCTCCTCTTTAATTCTTCAATGTCTCAGAAAAACTTACAAGCCAGCAGAACCCAGATTAGATTAGGTAGCGCTTGTACAACGTGGCAGTGATGCAAAAAAATTCAAGCATGCTGCGGAAAAAAAAATTAAAATCAAAATACTGAGTCAACCGTTTGCATCAGATTTGTGAGTAAATCCAACACGATTACACAGTGTAAGAAGGTAATGTGATATTTTCTGCCTGCGACACAAAATACCAGAGTGCACAAATGTACTATGAGTTGTTGGGTTTAAGCACAAATCTACACTAGTTTGCTGCTCTGATGTTTAACAGTGAGACCCATCTGCATTGTAGTCTATGCTCATTCAGAAGTTCATTTTCAAATATGAATACTGCACCTTGTTGATCTGATTTACTCCCACAGGCTTGTACGATTAACTCAAGTACGCCTTCATTAACACCACCTGTTATATCTAAATATGTTAATTCAACTAACTGAAACAGTCCTGTTTAATACTTGATTATATAACAGAGGGTACTGAGTCATCTTGTATCCAGTCTATCAGCATATGATAGTATCAGTACATGTAGGGCCTTGTGTTTTAGTTTCAGCTTTTCAGCAATTAATCTATTACTTTGACCAGCTGAATAAAACCCATCCATCCAATCATGTTTTCCACTTATTCAGTGTAAAGTTGCATGAGGTGGGTGGAGAGGCCTATTCTGGATGCAATAGGGCGAGACTTGGGGTAAACCTTAGACAGGTTGCCAATCTTTTGTGGGGCTAAAAATGATAAAGAAAACTATTCATACCTATCGTCAGTTTAGAATTACCAGTCACCAAGCGCTCCACTATTCAGATTGGTGGCGATGCTCTCTTCCACGGTGTCTTACTTCTGTCTTCCTCCTATCACCCAAAGCCACTCGCAGCAGATGACCGCCCCTCCCTGAGCCTGATTTTTCTGTTAAAAGTCAGTTTTTCCTTCCCCTGTCGCCAAAGCATTCACTCAAGGAGATCATTTGATAACTGGGGTTTTCTCTGCTTTCTCTGTGTTACAGTAGGGTTCTTACAATATAAAGCACCTTGAGGTAACTGTTGTTGTGATTTGCCTATATCAATATATATAATTGAATTGATTTAAAAATGGAATCAACTGCGTTAAGTTTTTTAGAAATCTTATCTCAATGTTTTGACCATTCATTCACAACTTTTCTGTAGCCATCACATTTGGCATCTGCATCTGGACTCTATGCAGTCCTGTGAAAGGCGAAGTACAACCCACGATTCAAGAGCTTGTGGAACCACCTTATAACTTGAAGCAACTGTTCACTGTATGACTTTATCAGTAATTACTTATCAATCATCAATTATCAGTTGTCATTGTGGAGGAATTTTAACCCTCTCTTAACTTCAAAGTTTCTAAAGCTCTTTTACTTTGTTTGTTTTGCTTATGCACGACTCCAGAAAGTTGCCACCACTCCATTTCAGTCTTGTTGAGGTCTGGACTCTGCAACACCTTCTTTTGCTTTTCAGACCAGTTTATCTAGTGTTTGGAAGTACACTGCAATATTCTCCTCCAAAGACGTTTAAGGCTCATTTTGGGGGCTAATTTCACATTCAGCAAACCAGTGTTTGCTCGATCAGCGTGTTGCTTTTTATATATGAATAAACTATGATTTGTCTGACTGACTTACAAATACAGCAGCCACATGGAATCACTCCTACAGTAATGCATAACTCATCAAAGATCATTTAAGTACTAAATATCCATCTGTCCATCTATCAGACCAGTTCCAGAAGTATTTGGTAGGTACGTTGTTCCAAAGATCGAGGTGAAGCTGTTACAGTTCTTGTGTGGATGAAGTCTTTCTATAGTCACATTAGAGATTTATGATGTGATATACTTGCTGTTATGAAGCACCGTGGCATGGATGGTTTTAACGTCTGCCCAGCGTAATCCAGTCTACAACATTTGTCACTAATAACAATTAAAAATAACTAGTAATATTAATTTTTTACAACTGTGCATAATAATATTGTTTTTCAGTGTCTGTTCAGATACTAGCTTCTGCTTACTGGTGCATATGTTTTCAAATGTAAATGATAATTGAAAATCCTTTATTTAAATTGTAAAACTGTATGGAAACAAAAATCAATGTAAGCAAAGTGTTGTCGTATGGGCTGTATTGGTCTTTCACCGATATTAGCCTCTTTTTAAATGTCTTTTGTCTTATTTGAAGCAAATCATGGTGTCTGTTGACAAAAATCTTTGAAAATTTATAAACTGAGTATGTGTAAGTGTGGTTTTTTCTTCATTTGTCCCTTTTAAATGTATTTTTATTTGTAAGTGGATAAATATGTGTTTATAGGTTTGTAGTATGAGGGCAGTGGCATTTGTATTTATGTGTTTTGTATGTCTGGTGGCGTATTTTTTAGCATAATTATTGCATTTGAAACACACACCTGTGTGTGTGTGTGTGTGTGTGTGTGTGTGTGTGTGTGTGTGTGTGTGTGTGTGTGTGTGTGTGTGTGTGTGTGTTTGTGACAGACAGGACCACTAAGCCAGTCAACAAAAGGGTCTGGTGCTGGTGCTGTGGTCCCCTCTGTGTCTATCTCAGGTAGAGTATGTTACCACTAATGCCTTCTAAGATCCCTACGACGCCATCCCAGAAGCCCACTCTCTCTCCCACAATCCTCTTTGCTCCCTGGGTCCCTAAGCACCTTGGCGTAGGGAAGGTGGCTCGCTGCGGATTGTCTTAATCTCTCCTTTTCCTTCAGAAAAGGGCTAAGCCAACCCGAATGTCACTCTCCCTATCACACCAAAAACCAACTGGTTACAAGGATATATATATTTTCTCTTCTTCTTGGTTCTGAATCTGTTTCACTAACCTCTCACCTCTCTCTCAACTTCTCTTTCCCTGTTTTTTTTTTTTTCAAGAAGTTGAGTCAACTTCTTGGTAAAATTTGATTTATAAAAAAGGAAAAAAAAACTCGAGATTGAGTATAGCATGATCACAATGAAGAGTTTAATACTTTCAAACGGGCTATCTGGGGTTAGAACTATTTGTTTTTGTGTTTTCCATATAAGTCTGTCAAACTGTCAGTTAGAGGAAAGTGAACGCCTTTTACTTCTGGTCACAGATTCTGGGTCTTGCACATAGGTTGGCGTGATTCTTTTGACACACAGTTGATGGTAGGTTTCAGTGGCTGTGCTGAGGTCGTTCCAAGGTTGCCTGAAGTGAAGGGAAGCTAACAGAGTAAACTCTGAAAACATCAACAACCACGGCATGAACAAACTAATGTTTTTCTTCCCGTGGACGAGTAAATCCTGCGCCTGTCTTTTTGTCTCCTGTGTTTTGGGGTTTTTGGGATGATTTTAGCACAGCTGCTATTAGCCTTCATGTTAATCCCCTTGGAGAATAAACTCATTAGAACATTAATCACTGGATTCTAATTACTTCTCTCTCTCTCTCTTTGCTCTCCCTCTCTCTCTCTTTCTGCCTCTCTCTCCCTCTTTTTCAGGTACATAGACACACCGCCGCTCTGAATTCACTGGGGAAAAGTTACAGTAAAATGAATAAATAACTAAGTCACTGCTACACTATGTGCTCTGTCTTTTTAGTGACACAGCTTGAACTTATTGTAGCCAGTTAATAGAATTTTTTAAAGGTATGTGCACTAAACACTTTGCAGAAGATTTTTCTTTGTGTCAGTGTCATCTATAGTTTGAGGCATAGTCAGTGATCATCACCAAAGATGTGGATGTAATGAAAACACTACTTTCAACAAGCTTTTCTTTCATTCTCAGAAGACAAGAGTGATTTTCCAGGAATTATACGTGCTGTTAAAATGTCCTTCTGGATCTTTAGATAATAAAAAAAAACCCAGTAAAAATAGCAAGAATAAAGAAATACACTCAAAGCAACTTTATCATGCAAATATTGAGTTGTGAACCTCTTAATTATTTGTGGCACAGATTCATCAAGGTGTTGACATCACATTTTTGCTCTGAACAGCTGATGTCTTGCCCCCGTTTTTCACCATGTCCCAAAGGTGGTGTAGCTGATTGAGAGCTGGTGACTGTCCATTTCAGTTCAGCAAACTCACTGTCATGTTCAAGAAACCAGTTTGAGATATCTGAGCTTCAGAAGATGGACACATGGTTACCAAGAGTACAGGCCTGCTCACACAGGCTATGGAGTGTAAATGATGCTTAGTCTGTACTAAGCGGTCCAAGTTGTTTATGTCAATTTGTGACCCTACCCTCTGATTTTTTGCAGTAAAAATCAAGACTCGTGAGATCATCTAATGTTTTCCCAAATTTAGCAGGTCCTCTTGACCACAACTACATCCCCAAATGCATTCAGTTGTTGCCTTGTGATTGGCTGACTAAATATTTGATTTGACAAGTTTTCATCTCTTCTTTTCGCTGGTGTACCTAATAAATTGGCTGCTGAGTCTATTTCACTGCATAATCCTTAGTTTAGTAAATCTGTATATAACCCACTATAAAGTTGTTGTTGTTGAGTCAGATGAGATGCTCAAAATTTAGCTTGGGAACAAATTCTCACTTTGCTTGAAAAAGTCAGCATACATATTATAAATCCAGGTCTCATATAAACGTCATGCCTGAAAAGAAGTCGATGACGTGGCTCACCTTCTCTTCATTCTTACTTTGCAACCTCTGAGGAGCTTTTGTTGCTGCTAAAGACGATCTTCGCCCTCACATCTGTACGGAAGCTGATTTCATCTTTTAGTTCAGAACTATTTTCAACAGGCTTCCCATAGGATGTTTTCTGTGTTCGACATATGGCTCAGACAAACACCTACATATCCTTGCTCCGCCACTAATTTGGAAAACGAAGGTTGGCAGGATCGGGCTCGTGAGACAAAAGAGCACCACCTGCCGAAACTCACATTACTCAATTTGTTAAGTCCTCACAGCAGCTTAAATGTCATGCGTTGCTCATTTAGGCCCTCTTCCAAGATTGAATTCAGACACACTGGGATTCCTTTTAATTCACATGCTGAGTGAAATGTTTGCATTTTTGGCGGGTATTGTCGGGGTGGGGGGGGGCATTTTGCCAACATTTTAAAGTTATGTGTGTATGTGTGTGTGTGTGCGTGTGTCAGCTGGGAGGACACTTCCTGCTAACAGGCCAGAGCAGGCTCTGGGAGCCGGGGAGGAGGAAGGAGGATGGCACTGAGGCGTGGAGGTGCAGCTCCCTCACAGACACACGGGACCACACAACAAGACAACAAACTCTCTCCCTCCCTCCCTCCCTCCCTCCGTCCCTCCCACCTCCTCACCTGCCATTTTTTCTCTCCCTCCATCTCTCTGCCTATCTTTTCCCCTCAGCTTCTGAAAGTGGAAACAGAAACTTATAAGCGGCATCACGTTTTCATATTCTGAGTGCACTGCCACTGATAGCACTTGATACCCCCACAGCATTTACTTGGCTTAACCGTTTAAAAGCGTCATTTTTAAGTGTGTGTGTATTCTGGGTGGGACTGTTTAGCTGTCACCTACACAGAACCTATGATGCAGGGTCTTAGCGGTAGCTTCTCATGGCTGAATGCACAGGACACACACACACACACACACACAGCGTTGACAGGCAGAGGTAAACGGAGCAGAACTGTGCTAATCCACCTCTGCCTGGGAGAGAGAGCGAGAGAGAGAGCAAGAGGTGAAGTAAGAAAAGATGGATGTGCGGTGCAGCCGGTGTTTTCTTAAATCCTCAAAATCTCTCTAAATGACACATCATTGCAAGCGTATTTTGTGCAGCCTAGTGTTTGCACCTGCAAAAGTTTACTAAAAGATACCAGATATACTGGGATGTGTTTTGGGGTCATGCATTGAATGATTAACCAGTTAAGGCTTTGAATATAATGAACCAATGTAATACTTTTAAGGATAAAAAATACTGAAGCAATTAAATATCAAGCTGCTGTTACATGTATATGAGAAGAACATAGACACAATCTTGTCTGTATATGGTCCCTTTTGTGATATTAGGAGCTGAAGTCCAAGTGAAGTTAACCATTCTTCTCCACAACCAATTAAATTGATAAAAACATTGACTGACAAATCAATAAAAATCACAGGATGCATACATTTTTGAACCACAAATAACAGAATACTTATACAGTGGTTTTCCACTCTTGTTGAGCAATCAAGGCACTTTTTACTATGATCAACATTCACCCAGTCAGGCAGGATTCATGCAGCCAGCTATGACTGAGTAGGCAGCTCCGGTCAGCCTCCAATCGGAAGATCGGTGAATTTATTCCCTAGCTACTCCAGGTATGTCAACGTTTCCTTGGGAATGATAATCAATCCTGAGTTATCCCAAACACATCCATCAGATCCAAATGTTAAACAATATGCTTAGGTTGTCACAACACAAGGCTGAGGCACGGGTTAGGGCTCTGAAGCAGACACAACAGATCAAGGGGTGGATTTTATTAATTAAACAGGAGAACTGGGGAAGGGATAGCCAGAGGGGAGCAGAGCAGTTGGCTGGTTTCAGGGACATCATTTAACAAGGAAGGAAGAGAGAGAAGTTAGTCCAATCCTTCAAGGGAGATGCAGGGAGTTGCTTACTTGCTGCCGGGAGGTAGATTGTCTGTAAGGGGAGGGTAAGGCTGGGTTTCCATAGGAGAAGAGCACAATAGCCAGGGCAGTACGAGCAGAAAACGGACTGGTAGGTGTTGCTCTTGAGCTAGCCAAAGATAAATGGAAACGAGGAAGCACAAGGGTCAGCACTGAGGAAAAATAACAACTACAAGAAATGTCAGGAGGCTGATTTACCAGACTATCTGATTATCTCCTTGTACTTTAAAACATCCTCATTACTTTAACGATGATTTAACACATTTGAGGGGAGTTCTTATTGCACATCAGTGCGAGCCTTCAAACATCAAACCAGTCTGAGCCTGAACAGTAACACATGAAGGCGGTCCTGTTTTTGTATTAATCGCCAGGAGATGTGGCATAAAAGACATGAAAGATGATAAAAAACCGTTGTGGCAAAAAGTGGGTGTGTTTTCTTTTCTTTCTTTTTTTTTTTTTTGGCACAACACCAAAATGACTGCAGGTGCCCGTAAGTTGCCGTTATGGTACTTCGGCATCTAGCTAGCGCTGTGGAACATGAGCGAACATAAGGAGAATAACATGTTGTGGCAGATAATTTCAAATGCAACGTTCTTATCAGCTTAACAAACATCAGCAAACACAAACTGCTTGTGTGCAGTTTGTGGCCCGGTGTGTTGCTAGCTAAAGGTCCAGCTGCTGTGTTTCACAGGAGAGAAAAGAAAGAGCTCACTCAGAGATGGAGAAAGATAAGACAGACAGGACAGGAGAGGAAGAACAGAGGTTAGATGTAAAGGTAAGGATGCTCAGTGGGAGCTGACATACTGGAAATGTAAAGCCTACACGTGAGTCCTCATGTTTTTAAATCAAATATTGGGTCAGTACATGTGACGTTATGTTTTTTCATATTGTGATCTCTGATAACAACGAGACGGCCTACCTGAAGGAGATTAGGAATCTGGAGAACTGGTGCCAGAGGAACAACCTCCTTCTAAACATCAGTAAGACAAAGGAGCTGATAGTGGACTTCAGCACTAAGCAGGAGAGGAACTACCAGACCCCCGTCATCAACGAGTGCCCAGTGGAGAGAGTGGACAGCTTCAAATACCTCGGAGTTCACATCACGCAGGACCTGTCATGGTCCTGTCACATCAACACCGTGGTGAAAAAGGCCCGACAGCGTCTCTACCACCTCAGATGCTTGAGAGACTTCCAACTGCCCTCCAAGGTGCTCAGGAACTTTTACTCCTGCACCATAGAGAGCATCCTGACGGGAAACATCTTAACCTGGTTCGGGAACAGCACCATGCAGGACAGACGAGCTCTACAGAGGGTTGTGCGGTCAGCTGAGCGCACCATCCGCTCCGAGCTCCCTGACCTGCACTCAATCTACAGCAGGCGGTGATGGACCAAGGCCAGGAAGATCGTGAAGGACCTCAGCCATCCCAACAACAGACTGTTCTCTCTGTTGAGGTCAGGAAAGAGATTCCGCTCCCTGAAGACCAACACAGAGAGACTGAGGAGGAGCTTCTTCCCGCAGGCGATACGGTCTCTCAATCACACCACCACACAGTACTGACCCACACATACAGTTCTTACACACACACTGGACATTCTGGACATTGTTTTCACTTCATTACTTAAATCACGCTGCTGTTATTGTGTATATGCTGCTGTATTGTATATTATTATATTTCTTCATACATTCTTATATAGTTCTATATTGTGTATTTTGTTGTACAGTTATTTTATTTTCAACTTTAATTTATATATTTTATCTTATTCTCCCAGTTAAATTTACCCTTCATTCTAATTTGTGTTGTACAGTTATTTCATTTTTAACCTTAATTTATATTTTATTCCTTCCTAGTTAAATTTACCCTTTTTAATTTTTCATATTTATTTCCTATCTTATTCATAGCCTTTTCCTTTTTTGTTTTCTTTAGGTCACGAGCAGTTGTCCAAGCATTTCACTACATATCGTACTGTGTATGACTGTGTACGTGACAAATAAAATTTGAATTTGAATTTGAATTTGAATTTGAAATGTGCTGTAAAAGAAAGAGAGGGAGACTAACTGTTATTAAAAAGTTGCATGGAGAGCCTCTGCAGGTTAGTGAAGATGTAAACAGGTTAGTTTGCTGCACTGTGATGGATTTAAAGTAAAGAACAGTGTGTGACTGGTGCACAGTGACTGTGGTTTCATGGTCAGAGTTAAGTTATATCCAGTATAGCAGAATTGAATTTGAAGTTGAGCTGATGATGCTGAGATTCGTTCACTGAATTCCACCTTCATACCAACTTTATGCTGCCTAATATAAAGAGTATAAACACTGTACTGTCAGTGTAGAGGATGGAAATCTGCCAGGACCACTCATAAAACATCTGTTAAATTGAGGTGTGTAAACCTCAGAGCAGTAGCCCAGATCAGCTGATCACAGCCTGTACATTAAGAAAATCTACTGGAGCTCTCCATAGAAATACCTTTCCCCACAATGAGCCACTACAACTGATTTCTAGGTTCCTCCACCTGCTGAATGTGCTTTAACCTCTACGCTACACATTCTCCTCTTTAGAGGGAAAGTCACCCTATACAATGTGGGCTCGTGTTCCATTCAACAGATTCAAGCTGAGTTCATTCACTAGAATTAAAATTCAGACTAACATAGTTTGTGTTCCCATTTATTAATATTATTTTATTATTACATTAATGTAGCACAAGGTTTAGTTTGCTTTGCACAAAAATAGAAACATCCTCCAAAATGTTACTTTTCACTTTCTTACTTTAGGTACATTTCAGAGACTGTACCTTTTCACTTTTACTTGAGTAAAGAAGTAGAATCAGTACTGCAACTTTTACTGGAGTATTTTTAAACACTAGTATCTGTACTCAAGTGCAGAACATCTGCAGTTTTGCCACCTCTGCTGGTCCTTAAGTACTGGGAATTAATTTGATGTGATGAGGAAGCAGTGTACCTGGCAACATAGTAGATGGCTGGGATTCATTCAAGAGGTAGAACAAGGACCTCAAGTGGTCCTGGACCTGGAATCAAAAGAGAAACCGACTCCAAGGACATCATAACCAGTTAACTATAACACAGAAAAAAAAACCCTGTATGAATGTATATGTAAATGAGGTTTGCAGTCAAAAGTGCTTTGAAAGCTGAGTTTTGAGTAGAAAAACACTATATATCAGGACCACTCCATTTACAGTCACACATCAGAGGCAACAGAGTGTTCAGTATCTTGACCAAAGATACTCAACATGCAGACTGGAGGAGCTGCGGATTGAAACATTTCCACAACCTGCTCAAACTTCTGAGCCCCAGATGCTTGAGAAGTAATTAATACTATACTAATACTATTATAAACATATCTTGGCACTGTAGTACACAATTAGTACACAATTGCATTTGCTGTTACATTATTTGCTGTTATTGTCTTTTATTGTTATTGACAAGTTGTAATCACAGAATGAACAAAAGAAAAACCTCTGGGCAGACTCTTATTCCAGTGACTTACTGTCCCATCTCGAGGTACAGTGAGTTATAACATGTTGGTTGGGACATATGCTGTTGCAGGACAGTTTAGAAATAATCAGTAAATTCTTCTGCAAAAGAATACACAGATTTCGTCTGCCGACAACGGATGGATGGATTAAACTGTTTCTAAATGAATGATACTACTAATGTCACATTTTGCCCCTTTTAAAGTTATTGAGAGACAAAATTTCTGCAAAAGACAAAATCCAGGATATAACAAATCTAACAAATCTGTATATGTCTAAGCATCAAACATGCACACAAACGCACACAAACGGGCCTGACTGGCAGTCACGATAGATGTTATCATGTCAGGCTTGTGTTGTTTCTTCAGGTGCTTTTACAGCAAGTTAGACCATGCAGCCTGCCTGCCCTGTCTGTCCCCTACACACACACACACACACACACACACACACACACACACACACACACACACACACACGCACACTCAAGTCTTTCTTCCCGTCTTTGATGTTTGTACATTTGGCTTTGCTATCACAGAGAACTCTGATGAATATAATCCTTCAACTTCTCTCCCCCCCCCACCCCATCACCACTTTTCCCTCTTTGCCTCTTCTTTTTCTGTCTCTTAAGTATTTTCCATTTTTTCTGCTCCTCCCGTCTACATCACTCTCTTTCTCCCCGTTCTCTTTCTCCCTCCCTCCTCATACTCCCTATTTTCTTCCTTCAATCATACCGCCCTCCCACCTTCCCTCCCGTTGTTTTAAGTGAGTGTCATCAAGCTCACAGATGTTTAGCACCATTTTGCCGCTAAACCCTGTTTCCCAGCAGGTTTTTTTCTGTCTGTCTTTCACACACACTCACACACATTACGCACACACAGAAAGAGATGGCTGCTGGAGTAATCATGTCATGTAAATTACCCAGCATACCAAGAGGCCTCTTCACCTGCAATCAGCCTCACAGTGCTTCAGTCTAACCTGTTTTTTTTAAGGAAAAAAAGAAAAACTTCTCTCCCTAAAGTGAAGGTGAGGGCACATTTTCTGCAAATCTTGCAATGTACTTAAAAAGACATGTAACTTTTCTTTATCTGTGTTGTTGCAATTGCTGTACAAAGGATTTCACACTGCAGTGTATGTCCAAAGTGATGCTTTGATGCCACGAACAAGCACTTGGGAACTGTGGGAAAGAAAAACTCCCTTTTAACAGGAAGTAACCTCTGGCAGAACCAGGCTCAGGCAGTAAAATTATCCAATCTTCCCTGGGAAATTGTTAACACATTAGTCTCATAAACTGATTTTTTTATTAGCAGTTTTGCCTTTTTATGATTGATTCCCATAAGCAGAGCTCATGTAGGCAATGTGTTTTCATATTTTTGTGTTGGGCACATATACAAAGCACACATAGAGAGGGAATGTATGCAAACCATGCAGGAACAATGGATGGATCGATCATTCTTCAGTACTGAACAGATCGTTGTGCTACTAGACTGTAGTAGCTTACACACAGAATTTTAACATGTAATTGAAGAAGTATTTAGGTGTTATATTGGTGGTAAGCTACTCCGATGATACATTTTTGCAGTGGGAAAGCGATGTCTGTGCTACACAATGCCTTCCACATCAGATTGCTCAGACAGCTGCTTACAGACTCTGATACATTCGAACTCATGGCAGATCATAGCCCATCTACTGGTGCATGTCTAGAGAACTGATGAATTTTATGTTGTTTGGGCTAAATGTTCACCCTCTAACATCTTAAGGAGTTATTGACACCATTGCTGTGGACCATTCACAGATTTACAATACACAGTCCTGTGAATGTCTCTGGGCTGGATTCTGGGAATAAGCACTCATCAATTACAAAACACACTCAAGTGATCTGAATGGGAGAGGTGTGGTTTTTCTTTTTAATGATTAGACCTGTGAAACATTTTGACAACTCAACATTAGATGTATCTCAGTAACAAGATTGAATGGAATCAAAAGATTAGAATTTTTTGCTATTTGATCAAAAATCTGTGTTTTTTAACTAACAGAAATGTTCAAAACAGATGGTGCTAGCTAGTTTTTTGATATGCGAGCTAAAGATGGTGGTGAATGGGACATTGTGACTAGCTCAGACTTACTATGCACTGGGTGAATAGCCTCTATTTTTTCTCTGCGTTTTGCATTTTTTGTGCAGTCATGTCCTTTGTTGTTCTTACAGAAAAATACAGTGAATAAAGATCACGACGTGCTGACAGTTCTCTCGACTCCTACAGTAACTTTAATAAAAGGGTGTTTAATAGCACATTATCAAATCATCAATAGCACAAACTAAGACCTTGAGATAGATTGTGACTTCCTCATGCTCGATAATGACTTTCGCTTTCCCGCCAACAATGCTTTTGCAGGAGAAGGTGTCATTTTTTTAAAAGGGGGATATCTTTCATTTTGGAAGGAAACTCAGTCTCTGGTTACCGTTTGTGCTTCAGGCGGCTGCCAAATCCAGTCAGGCTTACTGTACTTTACCTGCCACTGGCCATAATGCAGTTGCAGCTTAAAATGTGACAGGCATGGCATGGCATAAATAAGGATTAGCTGTTTGTCATATGTGGTACATAGAATAGTTGCATTTCTTCGTTGAAAATAAAACGCAACTCAGCTTTTAATGTCATCCGAGAATAGCTCGAGCATGGATTAAATTAGAAAAAAAAATCTTCAAAGTGCACTCGGCAGTCTTGGTGAACGATTTTCTTTTTTTAACTTGGATTTAGGGGCAAAAGTACAAGATAACCATATGACACAGTATAATTAGAAATTTCCCATGTATATTTCCCAGACTTACATATGTTTCACTGCAGCCAGAGCAGGTAGTTTGTTGTCTGACTACTGAAACCTAAAACATCGTGGTTCTCTACGTGGTATACAAAATCTAACCCTGCAAGTTTTAAAAGCAATCACTGACACAGCATGTATGTTTTCATTTATACGGTATAAAAGTGCAAAAATGTTACCTTTTCAGGAGTTTCAAAAGGTTAGACATTTGTGGCCACAGTGACATTTCTGGAATGCCAAACAACAGCAGCACAACTAATAAGAGTGAAATAAACAGCATCTCATATAACCGTTAATGCATAATTAAACTGGAGTAGAACTGTTTATCTCTTGATTATGCTTGTGTTTATTAACGCAATGTTTCTTCACAAAAATGTTTTCCTTATTATTTTTTTATTAAGAGGAAATCTTTTTTCATAACGGTTTGAGGTGAACATAAAAAATGTAGTAATGTTCAAGATGGTATTTTCTTTGCTTCCGTGTGACCAGCTGCTCCCTGCAGCTTGGACTTCCATTGGTCGGTTTCTAAGTACATAAAATCCACCTGATTCACCCGACGGAGCAGACCACCTAGCTGCATTCATATTCATCAGCATTAAGGTCTAGATACAAAAAAACAAATTAATCCGTGTGTCTTTGTGAAATGTTGGATCTTGGAAGCTCGGTGATGTGGTGACTAACCGCTGACACGCTATCCAGCCGTGGACATGCTAGTGCTAGTCAGTCAGTCAGTCAGAATAGGTTTCTGAGCTCGTCTGTACTGCACCACTTAGTCTTCCTGGCATTTGTTCATCAAAGTACACAATTTCCTTTCAGTGAAAGTTACTGTAGGAGGAAAATAAAGGTGTTCTTAAGAGCTTAGCTTTGTTGATAACAGGACAATAAAGACATATTTAAACCACTGAGTCCTGTATGGTACCTGCAGATCACAGCTCTCTTTATGAAGGAGTTTTGACTTCAGAGGAGGTTCAATAAAATTGAACTGTGCTAATTAGATTTCTCATTATCTCAAAGGCCAAAGGTGGATCACTACTGTTTAAGGCCTAAACTTTACAGGTCAAAGCTGGATCATTGAATCCATATTTTTCTGAGGATTTTCAGTGTTTTTCCTCTAAGTGTCCCTTGAAAGTGTTCCAGACAGCTGCACTCACCACAGCCAGGTACTTATTCCTGTTATAGTTCTTTGAGGTCTACCTGAAAGGCGTTTGTGTAGTTAGTGCATTATATTGTAAAGCCTCAGCAGATGAGACCATGCAATCACAAACAATTGGTAGACGAAGACTTCCACACAGACCCTTGGCCTCACCATCTGATGATGAAATTTACATCGCTTGGAGGCAAATACGCCCTGTTAGCCACACCACTGCATGCTGCAGGCATTTCTGCCTGAGAATGATTGGGCTGCTTATGACACCTTGACAAATTAACAACAGTTTGCCAAAGTTTCTGTCTTTCTTTTTTTACTGAACTTATAAATAACCTATGAAATTATCTCTGATTTTTCCCAGAGCTCATTGTTCTGTGTGTGTGTGTGTGTGTGTGTGTGTGTGTGTGTGTGTGTGTGTGTGTGTGTGTGTGTGTGTGTGTGTGTGTGTGCCAGGCAGAGGTTAACCACCACTATTAATTAATGCATACATCACTGTTGTCTTCCCAACTTTTTTGGTAAATAAAATCAAGGCTACTTGTCATGGTTTGGGGCTGATTTGGGGTTCTTCCGTTGGCCTTTCTGTTTACTCCCTGCAGGTGGCTCCACCCTGTGGGTGAGTCTTCACAGGTCCCACTTCTCACCTGACACACCTGTCTTGCATCTGATAATTAGTAACCGGCTTCTCAAGGGCCAGGCGAATCCTCAACCCCTGCCAGCATGGTAATCGAGCTAACATCGCGCTCCCAGTGTTTTGATTGTTTGCCTTGTGTTAATATCTCGCCTCCTCTGGTTATAAAGTCAAGTTTGCCTGTTGAGCCACCTACCTTCCTTGAGATCCTTCTCTGAAATTTCTGAGGTGGTCCATGTTTCTGAAAGAAAGAACTGTGGAAATTTACCTGCAATACTCACCTACCTTTCCACCATGTACTGCCCTAAGAAACTCTGGTCAGTCCAATTCCCGTCCTTGCTAATTTTCTCTGTAAAATATCAAATAAGAGCTAAACCTGATTGAGTTATCCATGCCTCACCTCTAATTCAGTTCCAACTGACCACTCTCCCCACTTCCAACAGAAACAGCCACCTGAATGGAGTCCTGAAAACCCCGGTAATTCCACGGCTTCAAGTGTTTACTGCTATGAGCTGGCTTTAAACAAATAAACTTGCTGAACAGCACTCTGTTGGTTGTTGGGTGTGTATTTTGAGACCTAAACTGAATCTTTTTAATCACAAGGAAGTCTTCTTGACTTCACTGACAGAGGCGAGGCTGCCGGATACTGGGGCCACTGGGCCCTCTGACCCGGTTCACATCATGGTTGAGCAGCTGACAAACCTGCAGGAACTGTGTGATGCTGTCATATCCATGTGGACCAAAATCTCTGAGGAATGTTTCCAGCACCGTTTTGATTGTGTGCTTTTAGGAAGCAAGACAGTTCTGGAGGCAAAACACGTCCAACCTCCAACCTGGTACTTTAAAGCGTATCTAACAGAAGTTAGGTTTACCTTCCTCTTATATCGGCATATGCATTCTTGTTTAGGACTTTGACTTGGGATCTGTATACGCGTAGTTTAGAAACATGGACATGAAGTCAGGCTAAACTTGAACCTGACTTAAAAATCAGAAACCAGCTTTAAGGCCGGCAAAACTGTTTGCTTTTGTGTGCATGCTCGATGTCACTAGCATCCTTGTTAAATGTCCCGCAGATCACATGACCTGGGACATCCACCAGCTGTGCACGTCTCACACACACAATCACACTCAAACACACTTGTGCTTAAGTTCAGGCTCATTCACCTGGGTGGGCCTGTCTGTCTGTCTGGCAGTAGTGTGAGGATTAGACCAGAGATTAGACTGACAAAACACACACAACAACAGGAGGAAGTCAGGGTTGTGTCTCTGTGTGTGTGTGTGTGTGTGCGAAAGAAGGGAGAGAGGTAGAGATGGGGCGCTTGGGTGTATGCACTTACATACGTTTGAGCATTCCGTGTGTGAGCACTGCTTAGCCTCTAAGGAATCTTCTAGACAAGCCACTCTCTTCCTCTCTTCTAAGTCATCCAACCATTCAAGTCAAAGCTTTTATTAATCCTTTCAGTTAACAGTGCATTCCATTCAAATCTGGCATTAAAACTTTATGCTAACTGTGCATTCCATTCAAGACAACTCATCCAAAATGATATTACAGTGAACCCAGACAGGAAATGATAATTGTTTTTGAGAATCTTCAAACTTAACTGGAACTGCCCTTTGCCCTGAGCCTAATTTTAGATTTTAATCCCGGTTCACTACGCCCAATCCTGACCCACCCTGAGTTTGACAGTTTCCTGAGGTTCAACGGTGGCATCAAAAGGAGTTCTTCAAAGCTGACAAACCACTTTAAGTTAGTTCACTCTCAGGCAAAACAGGAAGCAGTAGCTGGCACCCTGACAAACAGATGCCACATCCAAAGGGCATATGAAAAGCAGTAAATGCAAGCCTATGATGTGTTTCAATACTGTTTATCATGCACAGTAATGTTTGAATTGGTTATTTTCTCACTGTTACCCTTTAATCATTTTTCATAATGAGAAATATTCCCACTGACTTTGTCCACCTTCAGGTTTTGCGGTTTGCATAATTGCAGTTTGAGCAGTAATAACCCACAAACATTTCCTGCATATAAAGCACACAACTTGCACTGCTGGTTCCAGGAGAACACAAACAGATTGTGAAAGACTGTTTAACATTATTCAGTTCAGTTTTATTACATAGCGCCATATCACAACAACAGTCACCTCAAGGTCCTTATGATGACAAAAGCTAAATTCTGTACAAAGAAATTCAAACTGTTGGCTTGAGTATCCACTCATTTGATACATGCTTTGTAAATTACCCATAACTCAAACAAGTCTCTTACTCTGTAATCACCCCGGGTAATTGTTAAATTAAATGATTAAATCTTGCTGCACCTGCCAGTTGCCACCAGCACCTATACAAGCAGCCACAGGACAAGACGTGGAGTACAACCTGAACTCAGGGCAACTACCGACCAACAACCACTCACGCTAACAAACAAACACTCCTCCTTCCAATTAACAGGCATGTACAGCATGCCCAGCAAGAAGCTGGAGGACAGAGAGAACAAGGCATGCAAAGGCCCCACCTGACCACCAAATTTAAACCCAGGAGTGAGAGAACTCATTGATTAGTGCAAATTTGAAACTACATATGAAACGCGCAACAAGACACAAAAGAGAAGTGAAAGACTGAAAAAGCATTAATTTACTACTATAAAGTCTACAGTGTGTGTGCTTATGTCGATATTTCTGCTGTGGCACGCTCATTTTTAACGTGAGAATTTGTAGCAGCTAGAGATAAACAGGAAATCAGTAATGGCACTGTTAAGACTGACGACACACCTGAGGTTTCTGCTTTCATTCTTTCTGGTGGCAGACTGAGTGAACTTCGCTGAACTTTTATTTTTTAATTTCTCTGTAGTATGGCTGCATGGTTCAGATTTCAGCTCTCTTAAAGGCTCATTTGCTGCTAAGATTCCACTAGATTCCACTATTTGCCCTATATTGCCTACTAGTTCATCCTCTGAAGCAAGTTGTGTTGCTCCTTTCTCTTTATGGTCCTCCATAAAAGCCCACTTTTTATGGCTTAAAGAGCAGTGAAGCTGTAAAGTTTACATACTATTGTCACTCTACAATGATAACAATTTGGTTGGATTCTTTGTAGTACAGCAGCTACAGGGTTGCCTGCCAAATGAATCCTTTGAACTAGCTCATGAATGCACCTGAGTAGGTTTGATACATCGGGTCAGAGATCAGGTCTGAGCTGTCAGTCAAGATCGATGTCGGTCTAAAGCTTTCTCTGTCAGCACAGAGAACCGGGTTCATTCCAGAGCGTCTGGTTTTTAAGTTTGAGTGAATAGAAACTAGTCGAACGAAGGTTGTGGGAGGGATCCATCGTGTTTACTTTGGACATTAAGTAGTGTTACAAAGCCAGGTAAACACATTCCAGGCGTGCGCATGTGTGTGTGTGTATCTGTATGAATAAAAATAGCCAAATTCATTTTCTCAAACACAGACATGAGGAAAAAAAACCACTTTCTTAATTTAAAACTTTCTATGGTGACTGTTAAAATCACCCAATGCAAAGAAAACTTCACAAAGAGACCTTTATGCCTTTGTGCACATGACAACAACGACACAAAGCTTTCTGTGTTAAGATTGTTGCTGGCTAAATCATATTCTATTTATTTCAAAATTACACTCATTTCCAGTAAGATAAAGTGATGACGTGATAAAAGGTCAAAGGTCAAGTATGAGGCATAGTTGTGAACCACAACTTGACTGATTGAGTATTAACAAGTTGCAAGCTCAAAGTCTCGTAATATATCATATTTATGGATGTTGTTCTATTGTTAATCCTGGTTAGAAAATTCATACAGCTTTAGTACACTACTGTAACACAACGCTGTCGTTTCACATAATAACAATAACAAACTATCATAATGATAACTTTCAAAGTAAAATAAATGTTGTTTTGCAATCAGGAAATAAGTGACAAAGCAACTTGGTTAAAAGCAATGAGTCCCAGAGAAAAGTAGCATATGTTAAAAAAATCAATACTTTTTAAAACTGAGACAAAGCAAAACAGAAACAAGAAAAACAAAACTGTCAAATAATGTTGAAAAAGATCACATTGGTAGTAACCTTAGGGCCACTTGTGGATAGTTTATTCCATAGTTTTGTCATGCCAAAACTTCAAGATTAAGATCTGAAGTTGAAAGATGTCTGAGGTTGAAGACAGAACAGCGTCATTATTAGGTGTGGGGGACCTTAATTATGATTATTATTCTGTACAACCGCCTCATGACAGAACACCAAAATAGAGGGAAAGGAATATGATTAAGGGTCTGTACTTTCACCTAAAAAATAGACATGCACATTTTAACCCTCCAGATTTAGTGCAATCTAGACATGCACGCCCTCCTATGTCTATGGATATGCGTGTGAGTGCCCATGTTTGTGCACAGCCCCGTCCTTTTCAAGCCCTTTGTGAGTTTGTATTGTCTGGGCCAGTGATAGAAGTGGGTTTGAGGAGGGGCGGAAGCTTTTCAGAAGGCATTTGTCCAGAGTGAGGGTGGCTCGACCTTGAGACTAAACAGAAGAAAACACAGGTTCAAAGACAGCGGTTTAAGCAAAAAGAGAAAAACAAAACGCTTTTATGAATTTGTTTATGTTACATATATGCTGATCAACAATTAGGGAACAAAGTTGTAAAAGTAAACTTCTATAACTTGTCTTTAAATTGTTTTTTCCACACTTTCTTTATTTTTTCTATTGATACTGTATATTTTGCATGTCTTAATCACTTCTGCAAAGAAAATGCCTCATTTTCAGAGTGTGATTTTTTTTAAAGGTCTGGATCCCAGATTATGCTTTAAATATAGCGGCTGGTGTTCACGGCTGAAGTTAAAGCCTGAGAACAATACTTAAAAACTTATTTAAAAAAAAAAAAAATATTTGATTCATCTTTTCTTCTGCAGGGTAAAAGGGTCAAGGAACACTCTTCCTTTCATTACTGCTTTTCTGTACTTCTCACCCCATCCTACCCGCTAATACCCACATTTTAATAACACAGGTGCATTTATCACTGAGCTGAGCTTCAGAAAGAAAATGCTTTTTCAAGTTTTGTCGCAGAGTGGAAGACCTTGGCTTTCTTGACATTTTCCAGCGGTTACTTTTTTGTATTGTCTCTCAAGTATTTTGGTACCTTGGCGTCTATATAAAAAGTATTCATATTTCCATACCTTTTAAGACTGTGCACAAAAAGTTTTGTGCTAAAATGCAACAATGAAACGTGCTCTTTAACCTACATATTTTAAAACCTTTACTTTCCTTTGCTTGCTTCTAGGGTGGTCTGTACTGATCTCTTAACTCTGACATACCAGTCAAAACACAATCACAATCTGTGTGCGCATGAATGTGTGTAGAAGTGAGGGTATGATTCACAACGCATAACAGTTAAACAAGGTTTTAACATACCACTATTTAGGGTTTCAGCCAGCATTAAGAGTGGGGAGGTGGTTACAGGGAAACAGCCACTTTGTCGGAGGGGGGGAATTTCTACATTTGTATTTCAGTTAAAACCTCAGCAGTTAAAAAATGTAAACATGATTATGGCGTTACTTCTTTTCAAGAGCTTTCATCTTTGCAAAAGACGGCCCTGAGATTTAAAAAATAGAGTCTAAAAAACAGTTGTCTCATTAAGACAAAAGAACTTACTTGTCAATTATCTTATGATAAAATGTCTACTGGTTCTGCCGAATGTGTCTTCTACTACTAATTTGCAATAATGTACTATTGCATTGCAGCCCCGCTGTTCATTCTGCTACTGCAAGTGGTAGAAATTGAGCTTTAGGAAATAAAGTGAAGTCATGAGAAGAATAAACTGGTTGAACTATAATAAATAACTCCAGGAAAGATACACGGGTATTTACCCACACATTTTTTCTTCTTCTTTTTTTTAAAAAACACATTCAAGTTTGCCTTTAAGAACAGAAATGGGAACATTGGAGAAAGTTTTTTGCTTTATTTTTCTGACTGTAAAGCAAAAGACTTTTAGTTTGAAAGTCTTTCTTTTTTCTTAACAAAACCATCTGTGAGATTCCCCGGATCATTAAAGTGGAAAATGTTCATATGATTAAAACAAACTGTAAACTATAAATATGTGTATTATCTTATTTTCTTATTTTCTTATTTCGTTTTTTTTTTTAAATGAGAAACTAATATTTAAAAGTAAAAATGGTAACATGGTACAAAACAGCCCCAGTGAATTACTTACATATAGACATATTCCGTTGATAACAACTTATTATTTATCAGTTTTTATTACATTTTATGTTTACACTTAGCATTATTAAAAATACAGAGATACACATAACTTTCCTGTAGTGCCTAAATCCTTAATTTGAACCTTGTCTCTTATAGAAGCAACATTTCCAAAATATTTAAATGGATTATGTGAAAAACAAATAAAGTGTTTTCCTGCAGAGACTGAAGACGAAACGTTTCTCCCACTGAAAATACTTCGTCCAGATGAACAGAATCAGCCTTTTGGGATGTTTTTCTGCAGTTTCTCTCACTTTAAATCAAAATCAAATAATTAATTATTTTATTATTGTTTATCAAAACATAATTTATAGCACCGGCTTCAATTTCTTCATCTCAAAATGCATCTGTGATGCATATACAACAGCTGAGTTCAGCAGACTTCTGTTTTATGTTTAATCCCAGGATGGTCACAGTTACCTTGCTTTTTGTGTAACACAGCATCACTAAATGTAACGCTATTGTTTTGAAAGATTTTCACTAACCCTAGGGCCACGAAACTTGCAGCACCTCGCTGACTATGCAAACTAAACTTTGAATTCAGGTGGAAAAAATACATCAAAGCAGACTATTATAACAGTAATATGTATAATAGGAAATGGGATTTGAGGTTTTAATCTCTCCCCTGGCTCATATCCAGCACACCTGGCCATGCTCAAACAAACACACAAACAGGATTCACAAAGAATTACAGATACAAATTGGCAACAGAGATCACTAAACAGTTGTGTAAAGCTGGGCTCAGTCACTTCCTTTAAATACAACCTCTCTGTGGTTACAGCTTTCTCTGTGTGCTAAAAGAAAGGAAGAAAGAGAAGGGAGGATCGCAGCCAACATTAAAGAAAGAGAAAAAGAGAGTGGAGGGAGGAACTGGACGATTTGAATGCAAACAAAAGGTCGAAAATCAAAGATCTTAATGAATGACAAAGACAGGTCAAAGGAAGAATACAAGGATGGATAAAAAAATAAAAGAAACGGGAAGGAAGACACATTTTTCACCCGGTTGTTGACATGTGTCAGCCGCGGCTATCAGGGTTAAAAAAACACATCAGAGATTTGTTTGCTCTGTGAGAGTAAACTAGCCAGAGCAACGCCCTACCCCAGCAATGCTTTCTCACACAAACACACAGACTGAGAAAAACAATGTGTGAGGGGCAGGTTGGTTCTTGCAACAGGGAAACAGTTTGCAGAGCAGACAGAGAGAGTGAGAGGCATTAGGGGGTTGATCTAAGGTGTGGCTCACATTTACTTACCTGGTTGGGTAGGGGGGAGATTGGGTGCTGAGAGACAGAGACCATTTTTTTGGGAGATATCATCCAAATACTGATTCTCTTTAGCTTTATCCTAAAATCTTTTTTTCGGTTTTTCTTTTTCCTTACTAAAAAAATGTCCACGACATGTGCACGAGAGCAAAGAAGCTGCTTCTAGGGGACCCACCATGAGTTTGTTTTCGGGAAGACGAGTTTGTTATTGTTTGACTTTCAAGTATCTGGTTAAGCACGTGCAAACAGCAGACAAAAAAACAAAACAAAATACAGTTTGTGACCAACGGATCAGGCTAATGATGGCTGAACTTTTGACAAGAACAAAAAGCGCACTAAAGGAAAAATCCCCACTGTGCAAAGTGATGAAGGGTCTTGATGCATTCTCAATCATCCAGGGAAGTGAAGACTGAAGAAGTCACTTGGATGAGTGACGAAACGTTTCTCCCACAAAACACTACGTCCAGATGAACAGAATCAACTTTTTGGAGAAAGTGATGAAGGCTATTTTTGGACGTCCAATTTTGGTCCACTGAATGGCAGTCCATTTGAAATTAATGCAAATGGACTGCCATTTCCATAGAACCTCTGTAGTCTTACTCAAAGTACATAAAACTTCAAGGTCAACTACGATTCTTACAGATGTTTATTGGGAACTTTAGAAAGAAGTGTAAAAAGATTTCAAATATGTCTTATTAGATCTGACCTCTTGACCTCTCCTTTCAGGTCAACAGATTACTGTAAAGGCTTTTGGCTAATGTAAAGAGCAACTAACAAACGCCTGCACTTTCCATTTGTTTTTACTGCACTGCAAACTGCTTAAAAGTGTGTTTAAAAAGAGCAAAGAAATATATAAAAATACAACACTATTCCCTTAAAAGTAAATTCTGCCCAGACAGTGAGCTGTCCATGGCCAAACAAGCAAGAAAGAATATTAATATTCAAATACTTTTTTAACTCCACAAACCAGCTTATTGACAAATGTGGAATTTACCATTCATTGCAAGTTATATTTAACACAACATGATGTTCATGTGGGTTATGGTCCCATTTAGAGTACATCAACTACACCAAACAGCCACGACAGTAATGCATTTAAGATGTGGCTAATTTGTTATTGATAAGGTGCTATATCAATTAAATACCCATCTTTTGTTTCTAATGTTTGAAAGCCAGCAAGTTATGTAATCGGGGAAAGTAACGCTTTGATGGAAACCAAACAATGAATGAGTCTAAAAGAAATCAGGGGGTCACAGGGTGATGCTGATGAATTGTACTTTATCTAAGAGACAACATGCTTTGGTGGCAATATTAGCCATTTTTATGAGTGAAAGTAAAAAATAAAAAAGCTGATTGGCAGCTAAATGTTCTGAAGTACAAGGAGTTGACAGGGACTTTAGTTTCATTTCTGTAATTAGATTAGTTACATCAACACAGACTTGTGTGTGAGAGTGACTGGTTAACATCCTCTAACCCTCTAATAAGCTTTAGACATGTCATTAACACTGTTTGAGAGGCTGTAAAACACTCTGATCTGTTTGTTGCTCTGTATTTCTGCCAGTGTATGTGTGTGTCTGTGTAAGAGGGAGAAGAGAAAGAGCGAGTGGGAGACCTGTCATTGGTTGAGCACGGGAAATGTCTGTGTGCCTGTGAACATAAACATCAAACCCTCATTAAAATACTGTTAATCCCTTCCCATGACATACAACCTGCCTTCAAACACACACTTTAACATGGCACACACACAAAGCACATTCCTGTCATTGGGGAGGTGTTTGTCATTCAGGTGAGTTCATCCTAATTGACTGTGAGAAATAAATAAATAAAGCATTCTTTGTTAGCATGATAATACACATATATGCATTTCCTGTTGTGGAACTACAGTTGGTAATTTTACAAATAAAAAAAAATAACATGAAGATATTTGTTAAAAAAACACAAAAAACATCATTTGTTGTTGTTTTTGGAGCGTTCAGCTGCAAACTGTCTGATCACAAGCTGGACCTCGTTGAGTGAACTGCAAAGTATGTGTGAATCCACTTGAACCCTCTTGCATTGTCATTTACAGTCATTTACTTGACATTAGTGAGACTGAGAGGGTTTGCTGAAGTGGAATTGTTGTGTTTGTGGACTCAGCATAACTGCGTCCACTAAAACGCAGTCTTGACTATTCAGTTGATGAAACCATTTTTAAACATCTCTACATCTCAGCTCTTGTCCTTGCACGAAAGCAAAGCTCTCCCAAAGGCATCTTTCTTTCGTTTTTATCTTCGCGTGATGCCTGAATCAAAGGTGAAGCGAGTAAACAGAGACTGCTCTTCTTATGAACCACGTAGCAAGTGCATGAAAAATGGGCGCCGTAGGTGAATTAACTGCAGACTTTTTGGCATTTTAAAATAGAAATACTCCTTTATGTCGTTTCAGAGACATTTCTATGGGTTGGTTTGGGCGATAGGAATACTAGTATTAGATCTGTAGTGTAAAATACTGTAGCTGCTTCCTTTTCCTGTGATGTTAAAGCCTCGCAAAAATGATCTTAAAAGGATTACGCGGTGTAATAATAAGACTTTTAATGGTTAAATAAAGTGAAAACATGTAACAACAAAAAAGAAGAGGACATAAGCACAGGAATGAGAAGAAAGTGAGACAGGCTGATGTTTTGACATTCACAGAGTGCCGCCTCACCTTACCTTTGATATAAACAGATGGAAAGTGAAAGAGAACAAATGAGAGTAGAGATGGGAGAGGGGGAGGGCGCAGGCTGCTGTCTGCCATGCAGAGAGGCATATTTACCAGTGGCGTTTTTCAAAAAAAAAAAGGAAAAAAAAGACATTTCTCTCTGGGAACAGCTATTTGACTCCCGCCAGGCAGTTGTGACAGGAAAATACATTAGGCCTGATTTGGTTTGTTTTGGTTGTTTTGGAGATGTTGCAATTATGAGAGACAGGGGGCTGGTGATTGAGCAGGGTCAGTATGATTCTTGTTTTTCATACAGCCATCCTGTAGTCGTTCTCCTCTGTGCTTTTGCTTTATTTTTCTACCTGTTTCACTTTCTTACCTCATTCCTGCTGGAGTAAAATTGTGTGACTTTTTCATGAATGAATTACAGCTCGTCTAACACAAAGTTTTATTCCAAACTACACATCCAAAACAGAACAACTGTGCTAACTGAAACCAAATGAAATAGAATAGCTAAAATGATTGCTGTAACAAAAACAAAAAACGAAAACAAGAAAAATAATAGACTTTATCAGCATTTTCCGCAGTGTTGACATTTTTATTACAAATTCTGTGGCTTGTAATTTTATTTGGCATCGCCTGCCTGACCTTTTTAGAACTTGAATGGACTAATCCATAACTAACAGGAATAGTTTTGTTTATTTTCTGCTGGTGTCTTTATTGTTCCCATTTAATCAAGACTATGCACGTCACATAAGTGTTGCTGGAATTAATTATCACAAAAAAATCTTCAAACTTTTTTTTACAGTTAATATTTACAGGTTTTTGTATCTGAATAGAAAGCTGCTCTCAGATGCTCCCTCATTCACAGAGGGTCACCACAGCAGGTAGCTCTGTGGAAGCCTTCCTGATGCAACCCCCAAGAGATTTGTATCCCCTCCTGAGATCACACTAGGGATCTTGTGGAAACCAGTACCACTAAGGATGCACCAGATTGGGCTTTTTTTTGGTATCTGAATAGCAATTACAAATTGCCACTCTGCTTTTATGGTAATTGATTTGGTTCCGATCAGCCTGAGAAAAATGAAGAGGACTGAGGAGTCTAACTTGTATATAAACACTCACTGGACTCTTTACTTTACTTTTGTCCTTTTAATTCTTTCCTTACTGTTGTTTATATTAGCTAGTAAGATGTGATTATATCATTATTTTGGCGTACACGGCCAACTTTCTTTTTTAATAACATTTTTTAGGCCAAAAGCTCTTGTTCTTTAATAACTCTTTTTATCAACCAAAAAGCACAAGTATGATTTCTCATTTCTTTTTAAGGATATTGATACAATTTCTGTTTGGCATTTAATTAATCAAAAATATATCTGCAATATTGGACATATATAAAATGTTGCTGGAAAAGTGATAACAATCTCATGCTGAAAAGACATAACTATTTGACTGATGCTGCTTTGATTTTGAATATTTCACTAAGAGTATCAAGGAGCTTCAATGAAAGGAGTTATGCTCTCTCTCTCTCCCTGTCTCTCTTGCTCTCTGGGCAGCAGGCAAATAGTTATGGTCAATAAAGAGTGCTACATGAGTATCAAAGTGTCTGCATGTGTCTGAGAGAGAGCAAGTCCAAGTGTGTCCATTTCAAAGGCTCTTCTCAAACAGACCTCTCCTTTAATTCTGCCACCCAGCAGGACGTGTACTCTCTCTCTCGATTTCTCTGTCAGACACACACACACGCACACAGAGTCAGACAAGCCATGCACACTCTGCATCCTACGAAAGGCTAATAGGGTGAAGTGAGCATGTCTCCATCTGAACAGTAACCCTTCTTTATATTGGGTGCAGCCCTGTGGACTTGGGGTCCTACTACTGACATGCTGGGTTTTGGTCTTTAATCACCAACATCAGTGTGTTTTATAATCTGGGTAACATCACAAGTTTAGATGACAAGTAGATTAATCATGTTCCAAAATGAAATCATACCAGTGGCTGAACAAAGCTAGAATGAAAGACAGCACAGAGGCACTTATCATGGCAACACAAGTTCTGAGCACAAGCACAAGAATCTGGAAAAATACCAAGGAGTAAGAAGAGAGCAAGAGAAGATATGAAGGGTAAAGTGGTCCCAGTTGTAATCAGAGTAATTGGGGCAGTGACCCCCAAATTGTGCAAATGGCTCCAGCAGATCAGAGGAACAACATCAGAGATCTCTGTCCAGAAAAGTGCTGTCCTAGGAACAGCAACGACACTGCACAGGACCATCAAGCTCTCAGGCCTCTGGTAGAATGAAAGATGGATGACACTGCCATGGGGTGCTGGAGCATCCCTTCAGTTATTGTTGTCCTTGGCATCCCACTGATGCTATATATATAGAGAGAGAAAGGCAGGGCACACCCTGGAGAGGTCACAGAGGTGACACAGGGCTAAACATGCAAGACAGACACCCATTCAGAGTCACAGGTTCACAGAAACACTCACTCACGGGATCACCAATTAACCCACTAACAGCATTTCTTTTGGGCTGTGGGAGGAAGCTGGAGAGAAAACCAACACAAACATAGGGATGCATGCAAACTTCACACAGAAATGCCCCAAAACAGTTGGTGGAGCTGAACTCAGGACCTTCTTACAATGAGATAACAGTACTAACCACCACACCACTGTGCTACCCATGATCTTACAAATTTTTAAATTCAGTGTTTTAGAAAAAAAAAGCAAAAATTGTCAAATTTATCATTTTACAAAAAGTAGAAAAAATATCAAAGCACAGTATTATTTCTTGATTAGGATGTCAAATTACAGTGATTTACTTACAGAAAATTAGTGGTTGAATGTTATGACTGATTAATTTCTGACTCCTCAGAAAGAGAAAGGTCCAGTGTGTCGGCGTAAATTTGAGAATAAGAAAATGCGTGATGACTGTTTCAGAAGTCATATGTATGATTCAATATTATTTTGTTTAATGTTTTTATAGGAAAAGTGATTGATGCATACTGTAGAATATACTGCTTTGCCAACTAAACATCCAGCTTAACAGACCGATAATTTTTGGTACATATCGACCAGTTTTACTTGTCATCATGTCTCATAGTGTTTGAGACTTGTAGAAGAAATCTGACCACTGTTCCTCCTCCTGGTCTTCTCCAGGAGGAGAACTAAACTGGTTTTAATCTTGATCCTGACTGAGACAACTCTCTGCCTCTCTGCAGCATTGGTGTTCAGCAGAGTATCTCTTTGAAGAGTCTGGACATGGAGGGTTTGAACAGAAGTGTGGCTGCTCTCTCAGCTGTAGCTCTGTCTAACCCTCTTGTTTGACCTCCTGAAGTTGTCTTCACCAGGGTCCATCTTTTTCTTTCTGATGAGTTGTAACGCTGTGTGGTTGGTCCAGGAGAAAGTGCAGTGCCACAACAGAGGGATTTTATTTTCCAGGGTAGCTCATCCTGAGGAGGATTTCACTGTGCATGATGGCTGGTTCTAGATCTATAGTGGAAATATGTTGCATATGTACATTTGCAGTGGGATGCCAAGGAGAACAATAACTAAATGAAAACTGACTGAAACACACTATATGGTGCGTGGTCATGAAGGGATGCTCTAGCACCCAATGCACTGTCATCCATTTTTCACCATGAAACTTAAGCATTCCTTTAAGCATGTCGACAAACACAGATGACACTTTTCTGTGACTTCTGTTTAATTCCAATTATTGATGATCCAGATCTAAAATATAAAGAAAGAAGAATCCACTATGGCTCTCATCTGCAAATACAGCAGAGAATATTGGCAACCTTTAAGTTCTTCAGACAAAACAAACATACCTGAACATACCATCTGGATGAAGAGTTTAATTGCTTTCAGACTGAGTGGTAATGAGCGCTTTTTATTCATGAAATGAAGAAGATTTTCATCCAGACACTCAAGACAAATATGTCCTCTGTCAGTAAAAACTTTGTACCATTGAATCAAGTTGTATTTGTCAGTTATGCGTTTTTAGTTACTGCAGCCCAGCCACCATGGAACATACGTCATGGGTTTTACATTAGCTTGATATACAATAGGTAGGTAGATAGGTAGATACATACATACATACATACATACAGTGGCCTTGATCTATAAGATTTCTTATATTCATGCAATTTATTATTTTTAAACAATCGTGTGAATTTCACAGGTTCAGTAAAAGGACTAGATGTTATAGTCCCTGATACTGCATTGCTTTAAATGGAGAGAATCTTGAGGGATGGCTGTTATGAGGAAAGGCAGCCCAGAAACTTTACCAGCAGCACACATCATTGTGTGCCTCAACTTTCGGTCTTTTACCCAGGCTAATCTGCCATTTTTTTCCCTTTGTTAGGTTGAGGGATTAGAGATCTGATCTAGATTATCATATTAAAATTTGGGACACATCGTCAGTAGTGGACCTTGGATTCATCGGGTGTTTCGACCATTATCACTAGACACCCTCATCCAAGGAGGCCCTGCCAGGCCCCAGAGTGTGTCACTGATTTATGTTAAATTGTTTTTTCTCTTCGTCCTTCTTCTGTTTAGTTTTCTGCAGTTTATTTTCTCCTATCTGTCACTGCAACTGAGAAATAATACTTACCTCTTTAGCATTTATGGAGCCTCACTTCTTCAAAGGGATAGAAAAGGTGATAGAGAGAAGTAAGACAAAAGGGACAAGATAGGAGAAAGCAGAGAGGAGACCCGGAAGGGGGGCGCCCGATCTGGCTTCCCACACCTCCCCGCCGGATCGGGCTGTACACGTGATCCGGCGGTGTGTATTGTTAACAAATAGACCGTTATGAGCCAAATCTTTGGCATTCCCCAAGATCCCGCCATTTCTACCAGCCTATTTTGGGCTCCCAGTCAGCGTCTTGTTTTCCTGGGAAGGTAGAGTGGAGAACATCTGTGACGTTATTAAAATACTGAACAGCAAAGCTGAAAAGAAAAAAATCACACTTTAATTTTCATTCACAATATAATACTTTAACAACAGCATCTGTCGCTATGTAATTGTTTTCAACAACTGATATAAAAAATATGAAACTTGTCATTTGTTACAGCAAAGTAAATGTGCATGATTGAGAAGTGTGAAGAACAAAGTACATTTGAAGTACTTTAACCCTCCAGCAGTATGCATTGCTTAATTTATATTTATATTAAAGTTGATTTAGAGATGTAAATTTTGAAATGCTGAATGTATTTTTAAGCTTATGAATTTACCACTATATATGGCAATATATTCCTGTTATAGTTTTTTTCCCACCTTTTATATTTTCTATTTCTGCACTTGCTCATGTAGAGACAAATGTTGGTGATAGTGACCTTTCTGATCCGAGGGTCACCTGTCAAACTCTACCCATAATCCACCATCCAAAGGCCAATCAGGAAAGCAAAGTCAACATTTCCCTTTAATACAAAAGATCTTACTGACTTCCCTTGTTTACTCCTCGCCTCTGTGGACGCACACACAGACACACACACACTCGAGCATTCACAAATGCAGACACAAGCAGACACAGGCAAACATACACAAAGAGCAGCTGTTTAAACTCTGAGACTGCATTGTGTTGAAAGGCGGCCTCGCTGCAAACATGGATAAAAAAAGGATCAGATGAAGATGTACTAACGGCAGTAAATGTCTCAAATCATCTGTTGACAATATTTTCTGTTATCCATTTATATTTACCAGAAATGTAAAGCAGCACAATAATCCCTCGCCCACATCTTTACTAAAATGTTAACATAGATACTAGTGAGACTGTCAACACAACAGAAACAAAAATAATTAAAGATTATAAAGTTTATTCTAGATAAAATAAATTCTATAAAACATAGTCCCTATATATGTGCATCTATTTATCTCTCTCTCTCTCTCTCGTGTGTACAAAGGTACAAAGAGCAACCAACTCCACAAGACTGTACTAACTACAGTAAAATGCCAAATTATCAAACAATAAATATATGTGAGATTTTGACGTTCTCAGAGCACAAAGCACAAAATATTACAAAGACGTACATTAAAAACCTGCATACTCTCTCATTACAGCTGGATTACAAAAAAAACACACAACATACATCTAATGTTAAACTCAATCCTAATGACCAACACACAAATATACTACTATACTAACTACATAATTATAGTCTTTGCTATCATGATACATTATGACCTTTATTCATATGAATACATGACTGTCTGAACTGTCTTGTGCAAGGGTGAATTCATCCAGAGGGTGGAGAACAGAAAGAGTTACACCTGATGTGACCGACTGACTCCCCAAAAGTAAAATTTGGAATGCAAAAAGAAGCCCTGAATGGATGGATTAGGACTATTTTAAAGGTGGACATTTTTTTTTAGCCTTGGAGAACCACTCACTCTGTTCAGCTGTGTTTATTAATTTAAATGTATTGCTGACAGTAGGTTAATGAGGACAAAGTGGCTCAGGTGGAATGAGGCCAATAATGATATTAAGAGGCCCAGAGTCTAGTGTGGGCAGGTCCAAGATAAGTCTCTTCTTTACTTGAAGCTAGCCTCACAATGTCAAAGAGGACTCCTATGGTTTAGATCAATACACATTATTTTTCAAGGTCAAGTTGGTTCTTCTTTCCGCTGTTATTACAAAACAGTCACTTTTATTTTTAGACATTTAAAAAAGTCAAAATTATTATTTTTATACAGTACATAAAAACAGGTGGATGCTGTCGTGCTTAGTGTCATTTAAGTGTGTTAAGATGCCTACTCTCTTATGAAGAAAAGTCAGAATTGCTTTTTTGTTTTCTTTGTAATGTTTGTGTGTGTGCAGTATGTGTTTTTGAGTTTGTGCTTTATCTGTCTAGCTTTATCTTTCCACCCCTCCTTTCTCTTTCTCTCTCGCAGGATTAAACATGTTTATCAATTATCACTCCATCTTGCCTCCAGCTCTCAGCACGCCATACAGCTAATTGAATCATTTAACAATCGCTACTCCTCAGGGAGTGTGTGTGCTTGTAACTGTGACTGTGTGATGTGTGTGTATGTGGGGGGGTGGGGGGCAAAGGGGGAGTTGTTTGCAAACATGATGATGCCCTCGGGTGCTCGCAATGCACTTGTCAGATATGTTTATTAATTTTTGATGCATGCACATACACACTTAAGTACACAGATGGATCCTGGCAGTGCCTGGTTGCACCATGTGTTGGTCACGGCTGGGGGCCTCTCCTGTTGTACCACTGGCAACTGGTGTGTGTGTGCATGTGTGTTTGTGTGCATTGGTGTGTGTTACAAAACAATGATAATGCTGTAGCAAAACAGATTGCACAACATTTTAAAAATCTTAAATTCTACATGGAATTATTTTTAGCTTGCTTAAACTGCTAATGCTGAACATTAGCTTAATGAAGAGAAATCAGGTAGCACTTTAACTTTTTATTATGAAATCTGCTGTCTTTAATCTGTGTCAGTTTACTTTAAGTCTTCTTTCATTGCTGCCACAACCAGCCAGCCATCACGCTTGAAAGTTCCCATGCTACATCAGATTTGATTTAGGGCAAAGAAAAAGAATAGCAGCAGCAATAGTGCAAAGAAATCTGGACATAGCTAAATGGCTAACTAGAGCTTAGCGGCTAACAGTGTTCCTACTGTACAAAGTAACACAATAGCTTCTGAATCCCCATTTAAATTCCAGTAGTATACTATGGTCATAGCAAAACAGTAAGTTGATTGGCAGGTAGGCTAGCTAACACTCTGTAGCCTATTGCCTAGCTGCTGGCTAGCACTGGAAATTCAATTTCAGAGTTACATGTGGGTATCTTTAGTTAGCCAACACCACAAAATACACAAACACCCTTAAATAAAATGCTTGAAAAGCATTCACGCTAATTCGTACTGAAACATGTTGCATATCAATTTATAGGCTGCATAGTATTATATTGAAAGTGCAGAGTCATCGAATAATGAGGATGAAACAGAAAAGGAAATTTTTTAAAACAACCAAATATAAATAAATGAATTAATTAAATCAAACCTTTGACACCGAGTGCTATCTGGATGTAGTTCAGCTGCCTGTGAAAATATAACTTCATGTGTCTGATGGGAGGATTCCTGGCTTGAGAGAGAAATCCTGAAGAAAGCAGGATGACATGAAAATTACGGGGCAGCAGAGGCTCAGCGAGCAAGAGGGGGGAGTACAGTCCCCCTCCCACAATCCCATCTTGTGACCGATTCGTCACCGCGACAACCATCACCCCCACCTTAGTCTGGGATGTCCTGTAGTTATGTTCTTCAATTATGTCTCCCTCTTTAATGTTGCGGCTGCACATCCATATTTAGTCACCCGCTGCAATTTTAGCTGCCGCGTTGAAATGCAACCGTCTAACCCTGGAATCAAAGGACAGATAGAATTTCCTCAGGCAGGGAGAGACAGAGAGATTTACATTTATTTCTATATTCTTTCAGGCTACCTCTGCAATTTGAGCCACAACAGGAAGATTTTCAGCATGCCAAGCAACTTTCAAGGAAAATGTGAGGTATGGCAATTTATCCACTGTAGGTGACATATTTTATTTTTGCCTCCACTGTAGGCCCTGAGAATACGTATATATTTAAAAACGGACCGAGGGAACGAACACGACAGTGAAATCTGCTGCAACAATTATATGTAAAACATAAAGCAAAGGTTGAAAAGGCAAAGTGTAAATGAAATCCAGCCTATTGTTGATCCTTTATCATTAACTTTCTAGTAAAGTCATGCTTCTGTGAGGGGATCTGTGTACAGTCTAGACACATTTGCAAATGTCAGCAGAGATACCTGAAACAAGCATATACTCTTTTGTCACGTTCAGAAAAAGCTGTAAAATCTAAAAGGTTTGTCTGGGGAAAGTTGTTAACTTACCTGTATATAAGATATATATAATATGAAATTCTTAGTTTTAAACTCCAGAGGAAATGAGCTGGCGTGGATCATACATCAAGGTCATTGTACAATAGAGGCTTTCCAGGAACAATAATAAAACAACAACTAGTGTAAACTTTTCTACATGTGAAATTAAGAAATTGTTATTTATTAACTTGAATACTTCACCCTGTTTTCATACTAATTTTCTCAAAATACCTCAGCGACTGTTGCATGAGGCCAAAATCAGGTCCCATAATGCAAACCCCCACAAGCAGTAAAATAATCTAAACAAGTATAGTATATTTAACTTGTTTTGTTCATAAATTGTTTGCTATTATATGTTTCTTTTTATTATTATTATTATTATGTTATTATTCTGAAAGATTAATTGACAAACTGCATAAAATGATTTCCCAAATAAGGTTATATAGGCTCTACAGAGCATTTAGGATTATTTGTTTGTTTATGTCACACTTTACTATTCTCGTCATGTGTCAAATAGTTTTACATCATCAAGTTATGTCATTGAACAAGGTGTCCTTTGGCATCAGTGCCACAGTGTACCAGTTGAGAGCATGAGCACCATTTGCTCGGGGCTAAAATATGCCATGATCTTAATCTACTTTTGAAAATGAATGAGATCCTAAGAGGTCCTCAAAAAGCCTCCATTATTGACTAATTACTAGTGAGACCCAGCTTATCATTCTACTACCTGGTGTGTAAAAACACTGATGTCAATGTATATCAGTGTGTCAGAAGCAGTTTCTAACATCATGGGCCCCAACCAGTCATAATAGATGCTCCTCCTAGGCCTGCTTTGTTCCTTACCACTGTTTCCAAGTGCTTGCTCAAATGGGGTTTTCTTTGTGTTATTGTAAAGGTTTACCTTGCAATATAAAGCACCCTGAGGTGTCTGATTTGGCATTATTTAAATAAAACTAAATTGAAATAAATTTAATTGAAAACTATGATATATATTTTATACGCTCAAACTTTGTAGCATAAACGTTTTAAACACATTAAAAATCCAGTGGAAAAATCACATAATGTTCTTTTATATAAAGATAGTAATATACAAGCTAGCATTTCTAATGCCTCTATCTTTGGAGTAGTTAAGTATTTGCTTAATGATTACAGTGATTACACTCCCATTCACAATGGGAATGGGTGTATATACAGTCATGGAAAAAAGAAACTTTTCACAGGGCTACTGTGAAAAAGTAAATCCCCTGAGTCAGTAGCTAGTAAAAGCACCTTTAGAAGCAAAAGCTCCGAGTAATTGTTTTCTGTATGACTTGGTTAATCTCTCATATCATTGTGGAGGAATTTTAACACACTCCTTTACAATGTTGCTTCAGTTCATTGAGATTTGTGGGCATTTCTACTCATGCACATTTCTACTTATGTCCTGTTACAGCATTTCATTCGGATCGAGATCTGGATTTTGGGCCACTCTATCACTTTGTTTTTTGCCTTATTAGCCATTACCCAGACACATGGTCTTACAATTGACTCTAGACTACTTTGGTATAAATGGAGTTCATGGACAACTTGGCGACTGCAAAGGGCCCAAGTCCTGTTGTTGCAAAATAAGCCCAAATCATCACATTGTTCCGCAAGTCTTGCTGTTGTTCAGACACAACTTTGCAAACCTAAGCAGTGCTGCCATGTTCCTTTTAGAGAGAAGAGACTTTCTCTTGGTAACTCTTCCAAACAAGCTGTAATTTGCTTAAATGTACTGCTATGAATTTTAACTTTTAGTTCAAATGTTGGTTAGTAGAGATCCCCCGGTTGATAGTGATAGTACTGCAGTGTCTGACTACAAGTTGGCCCCTTTCATGCTTGTGTCAGAGTGGTACAGGCAAATAGTCATAGCCACACATCATATGTTGTTAGCAAGTGGCTGTGGCCATTGATGAGTACTTCACTGTGAGTGAAATCCCCTGACAAAATGAGTAAACCATGAAGGAGCAACCATGGAAAGATTATTAACAACAAACCTAATGAGATACTTAATACAACGTCACCTCGCCGAACATTCCCAGTTTGAACATGCTTCAGTATGAGCAAATTTAGTGCGGTTTGCGGGAAATTGAAAAGTATTTTTGCTTAGAAGAAAAGTTCACTTTTCTTTCTATATGCTGTCAGTTGTAGTTCTTAGAAAAACAGAATAAGAAAAAACATCGCTATAGGCCAAGAAAACTGCAACTGGTGCATTTCTACTGGTAAGTTAGGTTAGCAGGTACAGACTAAACCAATAATGTTACTGCTTATCATTGTTTTTGGTTTGCATTCTAACACCAAATTAAATAAATATGTGTATGTCTGTTTAGGATTAAAGTATTGCTCATATAGGCAAAAATGTAAGAACAGAAAACAAAACGCAAAACAAACAAAGCCCAGGTGTGTTTTACACACAGTGAAATTTCCCTCACCTGGAGATGGCTACAGGCCAAGACAGGTGTATAAGAAATGCGTTGTACCCCATGCAGGTGTGACAGGACAATCTATAAATCACACTGCCCTTCTAAGATTGACAAAATGGAAAAGATGAAAGAGTGGGAGTACACGGATTACAGGCCAAGTGCCAGAAAATCCATTTATGTTACACAATGAACTTGTGTACATCTTTTTAGTCTTAACAGCTTTGATTTACTGTTTGACATATTATGTTCTCAGAAGTTGGACTGAGATTAGTCAGGTTGTGTCAGAAGGGAATGACATTATTATTAAATAGAATTATCTTTTATAACAGGGGTTGTTTCACCATTGCTTCATTCTTTTCCTTAACATAACTGATTACGAAGACATATTATATTCAAAATGTGTTATAAAGAAGCAAAATTCAAAAGTGATTGAGGTTTAAAATGTAGCACAGCTCTACATAAACTTATATGGCTGTTGGTTAATGTTGGCAATGATTTGTTTTTATCATCAGTCCTTCGTGGTTATTGTTCAGCACAGGTGACTGACAGCCTGTTTTGTACTGTTTTTGTCTTTTTCCCAGACCTGGAAGGCATACTTTGCATAAAACGGGGAGAATGTTTCTACTTGTTTCATTACAATGAGACTGCATCACAAACCACTTTCCAAGGAACTTGGAACTTTTCATTGTTTTTGATCTACTTTGATCTACAGTTAGGCTTTGTTCTTTTTTGTTTGTTTGTTTGTTTGTTTTTAATCCAATCAACAAAAATCACACATTTAAGTATGATATTCTGCTAGTGTGTTACATACTCACAGGGATAAGTAATAGAAGGAACTTGTATAGAGTTTGCAATGTTTTTGCATTGACAAAATAGCAAAATACTACTTTCAAGGATGGGGAAGAAAAACAAAAATCCAAATCCAATCTGACAATCGAATTATGCTCCCATAACCAGAGTTTAAACAAATACAAACCATATTTAATTTGTTTACATTAATAAAACTTGACTTTAACAATCATTATATTCTGGTAAGTAAAGTCATAAAAACAGTCACTCAGTGATGTAATCATGTGAGTAGATCCAGTTTCTGTCCTAATAGGTAAAATTAGTAGATAATTTACTTTCATTAAAAAAAGAAAATCTACAAATGTCTACAAAATGTTTATTTTGTTATTTTTGACCATTTCTGAAAAAGAAATCCAACAAAAAAGTACAGCTTTATGTTTTATGTCATGAAACTATAATTTCAAACTTCAACAATACCTTGAAAAATACAGATATAGTACCAATCAACAGTTTAAGACCAGTTGAAAAATGGCAAAAAATCATATTTTGCATGGTTGGATCTTAAAAAGGTTTCAAGTAGAGCTTCAACATGCAACAAGAAGAAATGGGAGTCAGACAAACCCTTTTCTTGAGCATGTAATTTATTAAAAGCAACGCTTAAACTGAAACAGGCTGTTTTACAGCTGATCAAAAGTTTAAGACCTCCAGAAAATCCCATAAACTCCTAAAAAACAGAAATCAAAGTTCCAAACATGAACTCGGTAATGAGTAGCCCCACCTTTATTGTTGATTACTTCAAAAATTAGTTGTGGCCTGCTTGATGCAAGTGTTTCCATGAGGTGAGTGGGAACATTTCTCTAAGTGGTGAAGAAGACTGCACGAAGGGCGTCTACTGTCTGGAACTGTTATATATTTTTGTAAACTTCCATTGCCATCCATCACTGAAGGTTCTCAGTTGGATTTAGATCAGGGGAACACGCATGCATTGTGTACTGTAGCTTTGTCCTGTTGAAAAACCCAGTCATTACCACACAGACCAGGGCCCTCAGTCAAGAGGGACGCTCTCTGCAACATCTGGACATAGCCAGCGGCCATTTGATGCCCCTGAACCTCCTGAAGCTCCATTGTTCCACTGAAGGAAAAAGCACCCCTGACCATTATGGCGCCCCCTCCACTGTGGCACATAGAAAATATCTCCGGTGGGATCTTCTTGTCATGCCAGTAAACATCAGGACCATCAAGGCTACATTTTTTCTCATCAGAGAATAAAACTTTCTTCCACCTTTTAATGCCCCATGTTTGGTGCTCTCTTGCAAAGTCCAAACGGTCGGTTCTGTGGCGTTCAAGTAGACAAGACCTCTGAAGACATTTTTTGTTTTTCAAGCCCTTCAGTCTCAGATGCCGTCTGGTGGTTATGAGGGTTCAGTCGGCACCAGTAACAGCATTAATTTGGGTCGAGGATCATCGCGTGTCTTGACAGACAGCCAACTGGACCATAAGGCCCAATGCTAGTGAAATTTTTTATGGGTCTTAAACTTGACATTTTTGTTTTATAGCCCTCAGGATTATTTAAGAAATTCCAAATAACTGTCTTATTGCGTTCCACCTCAGCAGTGATGGTGGGCTGCGAGAGAGAGGAACGTTTTTCTGCCTTTGCCATCAGAACGTCATGACAGTGTGACTACCTGACAGAAAAAGACAATGAATCTGCCTTTGTACACAGATTTGACCTTTTAAAGGCAAGTGGTCGTAAACTTTTGATCAGCTGTAAAACAGCCTGTTTCAGTTTAAGCATTGTTTTCAATAAATTACATGCTCAATAAAATCTTTTGTGTCACTCCCATCTCTTCTTGTTGCATTTTGAAGCTCTACTTTGAACCTTATTAAAATCCAAACATGCAAATTATGATTATTTAATGGGTTTAATTGTTTTGATAAGGTTTTTTTTCCCGTGGGAACAATACTTTACTCCAACTGAGATAAAACTCTAAACAAAGCCTTTCATGTTTGTCTTAGTTTAGCTAATGAAAAGACAATAATTTAACACATTTGCGACATTGTGAAAGTTTGAAAAATACACCTGACAGCTGGATGCAAAGTACAGCTAATCAAGTCCCATTTTCAACACACCTGCTGCTTGTTGCTCATCCCTTTCGGCAGTTTGTAAGTGGGCAGGTTTAGAAACTGACACTGCCGTGACTTAGTTGCCGGTAATTCTGCCCTGTGGCTGAAGTCTCCTGCCAGCTATACTGGCACTAAGCCAGTCTGCATTCAGTCAGCCTTATCCATTGTAGAAGTGCTTTGACAAAGTCTTTGGTTCTGAATCAACTTGCTGGCAAGGCCAGTTAACAAGAAAAAAAAAACATAGCCTCTTAGCGTGCAGCAGCCGCAGTTATGCAGTTAACTTTAAATCAGTCCCATCCATAATATATTCATTGTCATCAGATCAAAGTAAGGGGATTAACTTGAACCACACTAGTTACTTCAAAAGACACAGCCAGACAATTGCAACTTGTTTTTACAGATTGTGGGCAGGATATCAAAGGGTGCTATGTAAAAACATGATAAGATGTTAGAAGTGAAAACACAGAAGAAGTTAATTAATCGGTTTACCGGCATGTATGAAGGAAATAACAGTCTATATTCCCATCCACTCTGCAGCACCTGGATGTTAAATGCCAGAGCAGTTTTACCTGGAACTGCAAACCAACCAATTATATGAGCGACGTTTATGTATCTTTGAGAACAGACTTTAAAATAACATTATGTGAAATAGAAGATAGATTCCAAATATGCCTGATTAAAATTTGTCAACCTTGAATTCAAGGTTATCTTCTCAGGCCTGTCCAGAGAACATCCAGAGCAGCTGCTATTTTTAGATCGCTCCAAGGAAGTCCCCTTCTGACCACTTGAACTATGTGTGGTTTCAGTGAAGTGATTCCCCCAGGGTCAGACCGTCAGTGGAGAGTGTAATGCTATGATTAATTTGAAGAAGAACAGTCTAAACAGTGGTGCCTGCCCAGAAAGTGTGTTTTCTGTTTTTTGGCTATAGAAACTCAATCACCACCTGGATCACTAACAAGATTTGCCTCCTGCCTTTCATTCACTTCAGAAAAATGAAAGTCAACTTGTAAGATTGATAATGTGACTAGTGTTGGATGTAATCACATCTGTTTCTGTAACCCAGCTATGCAAAGCATTACTGCGCTGAAGTCAGTAGTCACATAACAGTTGTTAAGCGTACAATTGTGTAGTAACTTTAAAAGCTGTTCGATTACCTGCTGGGGTGAGAATAAAAGCAAATCTGCCTTTTTTTAACCTGCTCACTTACCGCAGTTGGCTAGGTTCAGTTACATGTCACTAAATTCTGGGCCTTGGTTTAATGAAGATTGCATTTTAGCATTAGATCGGTTTATTCAGCCAGCATCCTGAGTAAAACTAACAGAAAGGCGAGTTCATGTTCCGCATTTGAGCCTTTCAGGTTTCACTCTGGAGAGAGAACACTCGGATATGCACGTGTGCTTCTTGGAACAAGACCAAGCATTTAGAGATTTTATTTGAGTTTATTTCAGTTTTATTTGAGAAATAGCAGACTCATAAGTGAAGTTATGCTGCGTTTCAAACTGTATTCTTCTCTGCTTACATTTGCCATTTTGAGAGTGTTAGCATGTTCAAACTCACAAGTACGTGTAGTGCAAAACAGTCAAAAAATGTAGATGCCTATTGATGTACAATTCTCACTTTAGCGGCTGTCATCTTGGCTACATGGGACTGATCACCTGGAGGATATGCCGTCTCAGCTATGGTTACAAAAGTACCACTGCTAGGAGCATGTGGCAGTTTAATTGTAGCTTTATCATACACACATTGTGTTGACTTGTATTGTATGTTAATATATTAACTTGCTTACAATTTCAAATTATGATCATTAATAAGTACGATCACGTTTCCATAAGTCGCAGTGTCAGTCAGCCTTCCCAGATAATGAGGTCATCCTTTAGTGCTTAGTTTTTACGTTTCAAGTAAGTGTCTCCTCTTGTATCTGTGCATGTCTGCATGACACAATGCCTTCATTTATTAAAGATTCTCATAGCAAATGGAAGTATTGTGGATTTGCAGATATTCAAATTCACATTTTCCCCATACTTTATATTAGTCCTTTAGTTATGTTCCGCCTACCAGACAGCATTTTCCTCCACTTCAAAGAAAAGTGAGACTCTATCAGCAGTGACATGAACAGAAAACCTAATCTAGTGACTGAGGAAGTTCAAAAACATATCACTATTGTTCAAGTGAATTGAAGACATACAGATGCAGTCAAACAGTGGTCACCACTGGCAGTGGTATCGCTCTGGTAATTAAGCCATTTTTCCTGTGCAGTTCAACATTCTTATTGTTATGTCTCCTATAATTTAAGCACAACTTTTGCATTTTCAATAACAACGTAAAGCCCGATCGATAAAAACGTTTTTTGAAAATGCTGGTTATTGAACTTTCTGACTAAACAAAAAATGATAGAATTTAAAAATCTCCTAATTGATGTCTATTTTTTTTTATCTGGCATTTTGTGCAGTCTATCGCTTAAAGCATATTGCAGATTAATTCGGGGTTTTTTTTTAGAAAAAATCGTAAAAACTCATGTATCAATTATGATGCACTTGGTGTTTCTACTGGTTTTTCGTTTCCACTGCAGACTTTCAGTAGGTTTTAGAATGACTTTACACAAAGGCACAAATACAAAATCAAAAGTTATCAATTTTAAAATTGTTTTTTAACCAAACTTGCTGACTTTGGTCTTGATGCAGAATTCTAGTTTAGTTTATAGTCTTTACATTTAGAATAGCTATCAGGATGTTTCTAATTAACTCATCTTTGCTAACACGTGTCTTATGAGTATGTTTTTGGAATGACAAATCAATTTTTTTCATGCAAGATCGATGCTGCACCCCTGACCTGCTGTACAAAAGAGAGACTGACGTTTACACCAGACTTGCAATCAGAAACATGGGTGTATACTCTAATGCAGTTTGTGCAAGCATGACTGCTTGACATACACACACGTGCACTGCTTGAAGACATATGCAGTGGCGTCCAATAGTGAGGTGTCGGTCGCGAACGAAATGGCTCTTAGAGCCGGATCTTTGACGTGAACGACTCGAGACGGCTCCTTATCGCGAGCCGTGGTTTTTTTTTGTTTTTGTTTTTGTTGTTTTCCCTCTTTCTCTCACCCTCTCTCTCGCACTTTTTTTCCGCTTCACTCTGGATGCGAGCCTTGTGCTTTGCGCTGGGAAGAGGGGGGAGGGGCGGTAGTTACACTCGCAGTGGCACAGGAACAGAGCCGGAGGGAGAGACAAGCTGTGTCCCAAAACGTCGGCTGCATCCTCCGGAGGCCGCATTTGAAGGCCGATTACGTCACAGCCAGGCAACGAAGGCTGTCCCAATTCGTCGACTCATTCAATTGCGACCGACAAATGCGTCCTTCATTTCCCCGAATTTGAAGGATGGGTCGGGTGTGTCCTTCGTGGCCCACCATATCCCAGAATTCATAGCATGGCCCAGCCAAATTTCAGCTGCCAACAATGGCGACCGCTACTGATTTTTAAAATTACTCTTATTAATCTTTCTTGAGTTGTTTTCATATTTTAATTTGTGTTGTGGTTTGCAGTGTTTTGTGTTGTTTCACTTTAAATTTGTTTAAAAGGAAAAAGCTGAAAATTGAAATAGTTAAAAGTTGAACTGTGAATAGTTCATTTTTGTATTATATGATTTATTTATTACATTTTATGTGGAGTGAATAAATAAAAGTATATTTACGGTGGCCCCTACAGACAAAGCACGTACAAACTTCAAAACACATAAAAACTCAAAACACGTACAAAAGACAACAGAAGTGCTCCAGGATGCTAGGCGCAGTGTTGAGCTTTTGTTACCTAGTGGCTACACAAGGCAGTAAGTACCAACGACCGGATTTGGTGTGTGGTAGTGTGAAGTAGTCAGGCATGAACGTCAAGGAAGGTGGTAGAGAAGCAGACTATGCAGACATTTCAGGTTTCCAAGGTGAGCAATTTATTTACAGTGAACTTAATTTAATGTAACTTAACAAAGATTCAATTCAATTCAATTCAATTCAATTCAATTCAATTCAATTCAATTCAATTCAATTCAATTCAATTCAATTCAATTCAATTCAATTCAATTCAATTCAATTCAATTGCCTCTGATGACACAGCTTCCCTCTCCCCTCCTGCATCTGGTAGAGACTGGCTTTAAATAGGGCCATCAATTTCCCTCCAATTGCCCAGCCAGTACCACTCACTCAACTGAGGGATCTAAAACTCTACACAGATTATCTAAAAACACAAAACCTCTACACACTTCTAATATGCACATTTACACAACTAAATGGCAGTATTAATGAAAGGAAAAACATTCAACAAATCACTTTAAACCTTAACACAAACAAAAGGAAGCATCTCTATGGAAAAAGAAACCCCTCCACTTGGTTTAACCTGATGATGTCACACATGACATCATCAGGACTTTAAAATGAGGAAATGCCAGGCGGGCGTTTCCCCACACCTGACACTCATGAAGACTGAAAAGACAAACAGAGTAAGTATGAACAAATGACTTAATCTGTAACATAATAAAGTATAAAGAAACATAACTTAGTATTTGTCTTAATTTGCAGAATGTTTGATTTGCCGGCAACAGAACGCTTACACAAACAAACCCGGGATAGTGAGTGAAGCAATGTTACTTAACAAATAGCAAATCATAGCAAATACATAGAAACAGAATAATGTGTACAATGTGAAAAAAAAAAGGTAAACACATATGGGACAAATGGAAAGCATTGCAACCGCTCCTCCACTTTGTCACAGGTAGTAACAGGTAAATTAACTTTTTTTTTAAAATTATTTGAATATACATGAGTGCCTGTGTATAAATACACAAACTATACACATATGATTTCAATTGTGTAATTTAAGTGATCTAGGTAGCTCTGTTTTGGAAGTTCAGTTCGTGCTAGAAATGTGTTTTGGAGTTTGTACGTGTTTTGTCTCTAGGGGCCACCGCATATATTTATATATAAACATATATAAATAAAACCACTTTTTTTACATTAATAATTTCTTTTGTGCATAATTTTATATTATTGTTAATAATAAATTAATTAAAGCAGCGAGACAACCTGAAGAGCCGGTTTGGAGCCGAAAGAGCCGGCTCTTTTTAGAGAACCGGCTCTTTCGGTTCGGCTCACTGAAAAGAGCCTGAAATCCCATCACTAGCGTCCAAGGGTGGTTATTGTCTAAGAGGGAGGGGTTTGGATTTTTGACTGACAGGCCATTAGTTACTAGGGTTTGGTCAGTCATGTTGCTGGCTGACATCAGCCTGAAGGAATGCACCTTGGACCAAATATAACACACCTGCCTTCTTACACATAGATGTGTGGATGTGAGTGCTCTTACGTTAATATGTACAGTAAGCATGAGGGACAAAAGTCGCACACTTTAAACCTGTGGAACAAGCATGCACACCAAAGTAATCCAGCACTTTACAAACATGAACTCTGACCTTCAGTAAATATGACACGTCTTCCCTTCTTTCACATAGAAGAGTGCATGACATACCAAAACTACACTGCAACACAGAACGCTTCTAGTGCATTTTATTTAATGAGGGAAATGCTTATTTAAAATTAGTAGGTTAAAATTAACAGAATATCTCATAAAACTGAGTTTAAATTGAGTTATTGTGATTTGAGCTCTTCACATATAAATGCTTTCTGTGTAAATGTTGTATGCAAGGTCTAAAAAAATGCTAAAGCAGTGTATGGGGCAACAGATTAGAAATATGTTTCAAGGTGCTGTGCTTGAATCCTTTCGGTCTGAAATCAAATTGAATTTCAGACGTATTGATATATGCAACAAAATTTGATTGCTTCCAGTTCTTTAAGTAAAACTGAAGGCATCAAATGAGCCACACCGACTTTTCCATGCTTTTGTATTCACATTGCACACATGTGTATTCACATTACACACATCCACACACGCAAAAAGTGATCAAGTTAAATAATGAAAATAAATAGTGCTTTTATTGGAACCTGTTTTTCAGTCTCCCATTCACTCACATATAGGCATTAAAGCTACAAATGCAAGCTGCTAATATGACACTGTAAATCAAATAACTTTCTATACTGTACAAAAAGACAGAAATTGGAGCTCTGAAAATACGTCAGCGTTGGGGTGTGAAGATAGAAAGCAAAATGCTAAATTCAATCTCCTGTAAATTTTGGTGATGCATTTTTGTGAACTACGGCAGTGGTTCCCAAACTTTTTTTGCTAGGCCCCCCTTTGTTTTACAAGAAAAATGTTGCCCCCCTCCCCCCGCGCGCACACACAAACACATCCTCCAACCACACACACCCATATTTTGCTCCATTGCGGTTTATTTCACACCTCAAACATTTAGTAAACAATTAAGCAAATACATGTAAACTGCAATAAATTACAGGTAGTAATAAAATACACGGGTATTTTTGAAAACACAGCTGTTTCTATGCGTTTGGCCTTTTCGTCCACACGTAAACGGCGTTTCGAATCACCGAAAACAGAGATTGTTTAAAACTCCTTTTTTGCGTTTAGGTGTGGACGAGGAATACAGAGTTCGTCACGCAACGTCAAAGGTATGTGCCTTTTTTCACGTCACGCTGTGCTCCACGTTATTGTTTACATGAGATGAATTGCAGAATGGCAGATAGACACAAAATACTGTTAATCTGACCATCTTCAGTTTTTAAACGGTTACATTCAGCTATGCTTCATCTCCTGCTTTGCGCTTGTGTGGGCGCCCCGTGCTAGCAGTGTCCAAGCATTTTGTCCCCCCCCCCCCTCCTGCAATGGCCCCACACTTTGGGAAGGTCTGGTCTACGGGAATTTATACACGACAACGGCAAACGTGCGCCGCTGGTGAAATGTGAGGACACTTTCTAAAAAACCAAAAGTTTGAAACTTTTCCACAAGAGGCAGGAAGCACCCGATCACTCAAAACATTTAATTTAATATCTGGCCCTGTGCCCGGCTGGATTGATAAAAAGTCGTCTTTCATGTAAGCGGTTGACGTTAGCATGATGAACAAGATAGAGACACAATGAAAACACGGCACAGCGGCCGAACACTGGAAACTGAATGGTGTAACTGTGACAAAGAGCTTGACGTGCAAATGTTTGCTGCCAGATAGCAGAAAAAAAATAATAAATGACTTAAGATGATAATGAATGTGACAGAGATCGTTTATTTGTTTAAACTCACATGCACGCTATCTCTCTCGCGCAGACGTACACATATGAACAACGCACACTTGATGAGAATAAAACAAGAGATAAATGCATACTCACGACACTCAATTAATAGCATTGCTTCAAATCCATCATGCAATTACCAAACGTAAAATCACTGCCCTTTAAAGATACGGTAATGGCGACTACTAGCTTCTCTAAAAACAGATAGCGGCGTTCTCCTGATAGATGCCGGGGAACAATACCTAAATCATTTTCTTAATTATCTCCTCTGGAACTAATGTTGCAGATATGCCTGTGAATTAATTATTGGAGCTTGATATAAGAGAGGGAGCAAGAAAGAGATGAGCATTATCCACAGAATCTGGTTTTTTTGTTTTGTTGTTTTTTCCTAAATGGAGCATTCATTAAGGCGAAGGCAACTGTCAGTCACTCGACAAGACAAAACCCTGATTTCCAGAAATCAAATTAGCGCTGAAAACACACGAGTGGAGGGACAGGGAAATCAACAAAAGACAGCCGAGACCTTATTGTGAGCAATGCAGCAGAGAATGTTTCTTTCTTCTGTGGTTTTTTTGGGTTTTTTTCCATACAGTGGTGGTGTCTGTACACAGCTCTTTCTATGCATGGGAAGGTCAGCCTCCTTTACAGGATAATGCTTCCTCTTTAGCAGCTTGGCGTACTGACATGACCTTGTGAATCTCCCTCGGCAACACATCCACACTTACACACACAAATTAACTTTTTTACTTTTTATTTTCATTGTAGGTTTATATGTGTATGTGGATCGCCTGAATTTCTCCAGAATATGGCTTACTTTATGTTTTCTTCAGAGTGAGTACAGCTCCGCTGCTGCAGGCAGCTCAATGAGCACAACACATGAAAGGGGATGTGGACAGAAATACATTCATGGCAGCACATATAGACTGAGTTAGCTTTCGCTATAGACTTTACAGCATGGAGAGGCTGCTTTACTATTGCCAAACATTTCCCAGTCTATGGTTTTTGTAAGATTAAAGCAAAAACCGCACTATTTCTACACTTTTTCTTGTGTTTACATTGAACTCAAACACTAATATTAGTATATTTAATTATGAACAACATACAGCACAAAGTACAAGGGATAATTATGAAATTTAAATGTTATCTTACTGTTGGACCCTATGGCAGATATCATGAGGCTGAGAGGTTCGAGGTACTAAGCACTTTGGTCCTCCTCGGTTTCTCCTACTTCAATTCAGCCCTTGTCAATTTCTGAATTCAGGGTTTTTACATATTAGCCTGAGATTTTTCCGGTCTTAAGCCAAGTGAGGGCCAGCGCTATAAGTTAATAACTTGTACAAACCTTCCCAGCCTAGAATCTGTCAAGCTCTAATAAACCATTGATATCCGGATACCTGCTGGCCTACGTGAATCTACCATAGGTTCTATGACATTTTAAGACACCAATCTTGTGGGTGGCCCTTACTTTATTTCTAGAGCTGTATTCTGAGGTCTATTATCTCCTCAGTGTCAATCCTCCACTCCTATTTTATCTTCTACAGTAGTGTGATTTCATCTGGAATCTGTCCAATTCAAACCAACCTACAAAAAGCTAAATAGTGAGTACAATGTACAGATAGTAGGAGTATGACTTTTGAAATATTGCCCATCTTAATCCATCCATCCATTTTCTGACATTTATCCAGGTCTGAATGAGGGGCCAGCAATCTAAGCATAGCCACTCAAAACCCCTCTCCCCATTTACCTCTTTCAGTTCTTTCATGGGACAATAAGATGCTCCATATGACCCCAAATCCCTAAATGTCCTCTGTTGGAGTGAGAGCTGGTGAATGTGCAGACAACTGGAGTATAATGTACACACTGTCATGTACAAGACACCAGTTTGAGATAATCCAAAGATATCCAAAGATGGGTAGACTGTTTTCAGAAAAGGGATGGGCATAGTCAACAAGAATATGTAGGTACGCTGTGGAATTCAAACAATGCTCATTTGGTCCTTAGTGGCTCACTAAGGAAAGTATCCCCCACACCACTACACAGCCACCAGCAGTCTGAACCATGGATAGAAGGGAGGATGGATCCATCCCATGTTATTTAGACCAAATTCAACTTCAAGGTTTGATGTTTTGTGCATTCAGAAATGTTCTTCTGCATACCTTGATTGTCATGAGTGATCATTTGAGTTAATGTTCTTATCCTGTCAGCTCAAAGCAGTCTTGTCATTCTCCTCTGACCCCTGACATCAACAAGGCATTTTCAGCTGGAGAACTGGATATTTTTTCTTTTTCCGATTTAGATTTCAGAGACATTTGCGAGGGAAAAACCGAGCAGATCAGCAGCTTCTGAAATGCTCAACTGACCCCAACAAACATTGCCATGTTCAACGTCACATAAATCACATTTCTACTCTGTTCTTTGGTTTGAAGTGAGTCTAGTGAGTTGGCTGCATGTGATTGGCTGAGATGAGATGAGCAGTTAAAAAAGTCTACTTAAAAAGTAGCTTGGAACAGTACCTGATTTGAAAAGCACATCTGGACCACAAGAATCAGTCCTGGTCGAGATGTGCTTTCTCTTGTACAACTACACATATGCATCTATATCACAGTACAACCAACCCCTCTAATCATTTATTAGTGCAGCTGTAGGGCAAACAGGATTATCAACAAGCACCCTCCCACAAAGAGACACAGAACTCATTCTCTGCCCCTCACACACACACACATCAGTTTCTCATCGATCACGCTGCTCTGACAGAGATCAAACTCTGTCAACCAGTTAGGTGATAAGGCCTGACGTTATAGGGTGGAACTCTATTTGTGCGAGTGTGACGATGATCTCTCTGATGCCGTTATCAACAGGCCAATGGCAGTTTAAATTAATGCTTTCACACTTGTGCTTTATGGTCTGCATACACACACAGATAATGGTCATTTCTAATCGGAGGAAAACGAATCACCCGAGTGGACAAACAAAGCGGTTCTTATTTTCCACTGTGTATTTTTTCTTTCTGTTTTTCCTCTTGCTCTCAGACTTGCTTTGGTTACAGAACATAGGGGGGCTAGAAAGTGAAGGATTTGAGGGTCTTTATGGCAAGCATATATCAAAATCCAAAACGAGCCATATCTATAAACATATAGATTCCCCATTATTCCCCAAAATTATACGCGGCAGTGCAGGACAGGTAGCAGGCAGGATTAAAGAGGAGAGAAGAGGAGTGCAAGAGAAAGAAACAGAGAAAATAAAACTCAGAGATAACAACAAGTTCATAAAAAAGAAGTGTGCATTGTAGACATGTAGACATCAGACCATATTTCCATATGAACGCAGCACAGAGAGAAACAGGTAAATGCGCGACTTACAGTTTGTGCACGTGAAAATTTTAAAAACTTACTTCTAAGTGTCTCACATGCGTACGTACACCAGCCACATATGCAGCTCGCCCTGATGCACACACTCCACCTTTTGCACACACAATCACCTACTCCACCTTGCAAACACACTTGCACGCGCACACACACACAAACCCTGCACCTTCGACACACACCTTCCACCCCACCCCTTCATTAATACTTTCCTCTCTAAAGCGAAGGAGAAAGCCCTCCAATTATAAGAGACTCCTCAGCAGACGGGCTCAGTGCTGCATTTATTAGGAGCTCATTTGGCTAAGCAGGGCTAAACACAGCGCATCTAAGAGAGGCATTGGTGGGGAAAGAGGGTGGGGGTACAAGAGGAAGTGGAATATGCATCCACTTTGTATGTGAGTGTGTGTGTGTCTGCGACACATTAAAGGGAACATCCCCGTATTCTGTCCTAATCCAAAGTGATTTGAGATGGCATTGGGAGGGGGTGCTGCAAAGCAGTGCTGGATTATTTGTTTATGGTCGGGGGGGAGTAGGTTGGAGCGCCTTTGCTTGCTTCCCCAGATTTACAGTCTTATACCGACTCGAGGCACTTAATCACCTCTCTCCCTCCAAACACAACCCATTTACAGTTCAAAGCAGCAGAGCCTATATCTATCGCCGGCTATATTACGATTAGTATTAATATCATCACCATATTCAAGGCTGAGAAGTCTCAGAGGAGAACAAGTGTGTGTGTGTGTCTGTGTGTGTGTTGGGGGGTAGGGGAAGGGGGGGTGATTGTGACAATACTGTTGCTGCCCAAATATGGCAGCTTGTTCTATTAAAGCGTGACCTTAACAGGCCCTGTCTTGATTTAACCATAGCTGCAGCTTTGCCTGGTTAGAGGTGTTACTCAGCACTTTCACCGAAGGATTTTTGCACTTTCTGAAAATCTGACAGTCAGTTTTTCAAGGGTACCTTGAAGCACATGGTAAACAATTTGAATAGCAGGTGTCTGTCATTGTATCTCTGGAGTGAAACTGGCAAAACCTACCTTCTTGCAGTCTTCAGAACATTCGGGGTTTTGTGCATCATAAACGCCCCTTATTATCTCTGGACTTATTATCCAGAGACTTGCTTTTATGTATAGGGAAAGTAATTGTAAGTCAAAGTGCCCCAGCTTGGTCATTTGTGACACACAGGGTGTCAGTAAAGCCTTCAAGAAAGTCAGTGAGAGCCACAGAGATGACCTGCTGTAGGTTCATGTGACTGAATCAATGAGGTTCCTGCAGTCAAACAGTTATTTCCCCAATACCTGAGTTCATGACACCTTAAATCCAGGAACCTGTTATCACGAAATCCAGGCTTATTTTTTAAGAAAGTTTCCCCCTGCAAGAACATTAACCACAGCAAAGTCTCTTGGAAGTTCTGACAAAAAATAATACTTGTACTACTTGTTCATGTCCCCGAACATAATGATAGTAGGACTATTCTTGAACTTGAGCAAAAAGAGGCTTGGGCCAAAGAAAAGCTTAACACGTGGCCTATAACCTCCAAAGTGTTTAACCATTCACTATCTATGTGTTTGTACACCACTCAGCATTTCTCACAACCAGTCACGGTAAATGGCCGCCCCTCCCTGAGCCTGGCTCTGCCAGAGGTTTCTTCCTGTTAAAAGGGGTTTTTTCCTTCCCACTGTTGCCAAGTTTTTGTTCATATGGGGTTGCCAGATTGTTGGGGTTTTCTCTGTTTTATCGTAATGTCTTTACCTCACAATTGAAAGCACCTTGAAGTGACTACTGTTGTAATTTGACACTAAATTGAATTTGTCGCATGAAAAAAGAACACTGGACATGCTGAGCAACAGCATCAATGTGCTGAACGCTCGTCTGAATTAAACAATTACTTTATTTTTATGTATTTATTTATTTTTTGTTAGTGAGAATAATTGCATAGTTTCTGAATTGGTACTGAATTGCCTAATCCCATTTCAAGTCTGAACTTAATCATTTCTACTTGGCAATTCCATGAATACCATCCATGCTTTCATCCAAAAAAAAACAACTTGTAGGTGCGTGGAATTTTAGAAAAGGCAGAAACAACTGTAAAGAAGAGAAGAAAATAAACAGCCAGAAGAGAGTGATCGTAAGAGAGCGAGTGGGGGGGGCAGCAAGCACACACTAAAACAGATAGAGTGATGTGAAATTTCAGACCCAGCTAGAGCTGCACAGGGCAGATAAAAAAAATGTCAAAAAAAAAAAGGAAAAAAGGCGAGGATAATAATTGCCCTCCCTCTGTGGCACTCAGGTTTTTAAAGTGTGTGTTTTTACGTTTCTGCGTCGCCGTGCTGCTCTGCAGGCGTGCCTGGCGTGATGCCAATCTCCATCTCTCCTCAACAGGCCCAATAACCACCCAGCTATCTGCACCTGCTCCAATTATTATCCTATTAGCAACAAATACCGCACAATTACTGCTAGAGCCCCCTCACACCCTGGCTGCCTCAGCCTGTAAAAATCCAGGGAGAGGGAAATTAGCAGGAAGCAGCAACAGCAGCGATCAGACAGCAATTAATCAGCAGAGACACATCTCCCGGTTCAGCGAATATAGATTGAAGCCTGACAACTTTAGCTCTGAGAGCGCTGATGAATGGAGGGAAAGGTAGAAGAATACAGGTGTGCCCCCTGAGGATAGAAGAATGATGTTTTATTTCTTGTCTTTTTACACCGAGCAATAACTTTTTATTATCCTTAAATAAAAGCTCAAATTAAAGCTGGAAGCATTTGAGTTGGATCAGATCAAAGGTGGTACAAATTGCCCAACATCAGCAATGTATGCTGATCAAAAGATCGGTATAGCCCGGGGTGGCACAACGCACAACAAGTCCCTCGACTTCAAGTTTAAGTTCAAGTTTATGCAAATTGCTGGCTAAATTGCACTTTTCCCCTCTTTTCTCTTTTTAGATGTTTTGATGTGCGCTTCGGTCCTATTTATGTTTTATGTCCTGTCATGTCTCTTCCATCATCGCCTTGACATCCTGGCAGACAAAGATTACAGGCGTGCGGCCCGAATAAACACTTCACCTGACAACGATGTCCCCGGCTGTTGCTGCTGCCTCCTCCTGATAGGCTGATACGTCCAGCTGATAGAAAAGCAAAACTTGAGTGAGAAAGGGGGGGAGGGGGGCATGGGGGTGATGCTCGCAGCACACCAAAATATACCTGCTGCACCCACTCACACATGCACGCAACACAAATGAAAGCAGCCGGTATTCATATTCAAATGAAAAAATCTTATCTTTCAAATTGTGGCTCTTCCCTTCGGTTGCTTTTAATGCATGTCGGAGAGATTGAAAAGTAGGTGAGCAGAGGAAGGGGGAGCGAGAGAGAGGGATGCTGAAAGGAGAATTTGGGTGAGTCCAGAGCATCATCACACCCTCTCCCTGACAATTTATCATCCACAAACTTGACAAACAGACAGACAGACAGACTGACAGACAGACAAATTTCTTTTGCAGGCCCCGTTAGCCACGCCCAGGATGGCTGTCAAAACAGCAGTTAGGAGTTGAGCTAGAGAGAGAGAGAGTGAGCGAGCAAGAGAGAGAGGGGGTCAGGCGATATAAAGAGAACATTGAGAACCCCCCCCCCCAATAAAAGAGCGAAGGGGCAGATGTGTGTGTATCTCTGGCTGCCTTTCTTTGATGAAACAGTGGTGTGCCTTGGGAGACAGTTAAAGCTGACAGAAGCACTCAAGTTGTGGCTAAGAGGTCTCACACACACACACAGGCAGACACACACACTCAAACACACTCAAATCATTTTAGAGGAATGTCATGCAGCAAACATGTAATGTGTCCTTTGGTCTTTGAGATACACTGGGTTCTTTGACATCTCTCTCTCCTGCTCTTGCTTCATCTCTCTCTCCCTCTCTCTCGCTTGCTGTCTCTGTATGTGTGTGTGTGTGTGTGTGTGTGTGTGTGTGTGTGTGTGTGTGTGTGTGTGTGTGTGTGGCCTCGGGCTACAGCCGACCAGCCATTCTCCAGACTAATTCACACAAGGCGAAGGTCACCCAGAATTCCTCCAAGGTCTCTCTGCCTCTGATTTTCCGACTCTGTCCTTATATGTCTAACTCTCTCATCTATCATTTCTCCATAGCGTATCTGTCTAACCTTTTTTTTATTATTAGTTTCTCTTATCAGTGTTTAGGGAATGCATTGGCAAAAATAAGTTAGTAAGAATACCCACTGTGTGTGTACCTTTCTGTCACCTTTCGTTTTCAGCCTCATATGATGGACAACCGCCAAGTCCTGATCACATGAACTCAGGGATTGTTGGGGATGTACGGATGTAAAAGATCACTGATGTATGTTGGCGCTTGTCCATGCAGAGCCCTGAATGTCAAAGTCAAAATCTTAAAGTGGACTCTGAATTTAATGTGGAGCCAGTGCAGCTGGATCAGCAGCGATGTGACATATGAGTACTTGGAAGACTTGGTCAGAAGCCTTGCAGCAGCGTTCTGAACACCCTGCAGACGTTCCAAGGAGGCCTAACATGTCAACACTATGCTCCGATGTCTTGTATACTAACACCGCAGTGTTATTAAGCGCTAACATTGCACAATTGTTTCCAAAATTGATTGTCCCGACTATTTTCATCAGGATTGTCGAGATTTCACTCATTTTAGTGACAATTTTTTGTTAATGCACTTATGCAAGAATACACACTTGCTCTTTTTTTTCCATAAACCTTTATACAGCTGGACCTTAAAAATACAAATCAGGAGAGGCCATCTGCTAGCCATGTACAGTCTATAGGTCCACCTGACCACAATTTTTATAACATGTGTCAACTATGAGATAGAACTGTTAATACACTGAGATTTCTCAGACACATCCAGGAGAATCACCTTAATTCTTTTTATCACCTAAGAGGCAGCTAGCACTCCAAGGTAGGAAGGGCCCAGTCGAAATAACTGTCAAAGGGGCCCTCCTCTGCATTATACTGGCTAGTAATATGATAAAATGTCACACTGTGCACCTAAGTCCTGGTTTTATCTCATGAACCAAACCAACTTTTTAAAGTTAATCTCAGCTATGCAAATATATACTTTGTGATTTTACACTCCACTGATTAAAATTATATCAAATAAACACCATTTTTGAAACACAAAAAGGCAGATTAATTGAATCTCCTGACCTTGCTCCCTGTCATTTGTACAAAAAACCCTTGAACTTGTTAACATCAGCTATTGTACAGTCTGTTTTTTGGGAAGTGTCTCATAATTCTATGACTTCTAGCTGGCACAGCAATGGTTGGAATTGTGTTTAGCAAGCAATGCAAAAGAATGGTGCTAAAAATAGAAAAGTGAGAACAGGATGAGTATGCCACCTGGACTTTGGTTTTGTAGTTTGGTAGTCTATAGTTAAAGAAGATGATGTGAGTTTCTAGTATATGCTCAGACCAATGTGTCCATTCTCCTGACCTTCGAGTGCAGTTTTTGTCCATGGTGCTGATGCTTTTATTTTATTGTCCTTTCACTTCTGTGAAATATGATGGACGCTTTCTAACTGGTATAGTCATTTAAACACCACTGGAAACAAAGTGACGTTCAGGTCAGAAGCCTCCCTTCTTGTAAGCTTAGAGAGTACTGCAGAGATGTGTGCAAATAGAATCATTTGTATTTTAACTCGAATTACTCAACTTGACAGCACATTTCAGTCACTTCTCGTAATTCCAGTTCCCATTTCGCAGTTTAGTTTTGGTTCACTGAGACGCACGTCTGAGGTCGTTGAGGTAGAGCCGTTTTTTTGGCCAGTCAGCATTGGCTCCATGTGCCGCCATTCTACAACTACCATGACTTTTTGAGATACCTGCAAGATTCAAACAAGATAAATGTCAGTGATGTGCACAGAATCATCAACACATTCTTACCTGACTCACCAATCAACAGGAGAAAGGTTTCAACTTGCACACAGGAAGTTACAACCGCGCTTCACAGTCTAATGCCTGACGCCTAGTCTAGCAGTTCTGTGATTGTTAATGCATTTAATTAAGCTGAGTAACTAAGGAAAATGCAATATAGATGTCTCGAATGACATATATTCCTGTCAATGAACGGTCCACTCTTCTTTATTGCACTGTTGTTGTTTAATCAGTACATCCTAAGAACTTGATATTTCACACGCGTGCGTCAGTCTGTCAAATAAACTTTTTTTAGACACAAACTTGAACTTGCAGTTATGCCCAGAAGGCTTGTAATGTGTAAGCAAAGTATACAGTGAAGAGATTTTTCTACATGTGACTGTTGTAGTAGAGGTTACATTTGCATACATTTCCATAACAATAAAACTTCCACAATCTGTCCTCTTCTCGTTTGGGTTGGTGCAATCACTCTGCTGTTTTTAAACAACCCGTTCTGTCACCATTGTCGGGACAGCTGGATTAAAGTTACATAAATGACATCTTTTTTTAAATTTATAGTTGTTATGTATAAAGTTATGTGGGATGAAGGGTATGGGCAGCCTATTCTGTATGCCTAATCCAGGTGTGCTCTGTACTGAAAGATGTTATTAGTCATTTGTTCTTCATTTCTACAACAATTACCAGCTTTACCCCACCAGCTAAATAAGTTCACTGTAATGTTGTCATGCAACATATGGTCTTCAAATACACAGTATGCCATCAAATATGCTTCTATAGTTTTGTAATAAGAAGTTTAAAAGAGACGCCTAATCCACAATAGTCCAAGATTCCTCAGTGACCATAGTTTCTTTCTTTCTCTCTTCTCCTTGCTTAATCTCTCCTTCTCTCCCTGACTTCCCTTTTCTTGCCTCTTCCTCTTTCCCTCTGTGCTCGTAATCGTTTCCCTCGTTTCTTTTCTCCGTTCCTTCCCTGCTCTCTTTTCTTCGAATCTATCCACTCCCCTATCCCATCGGAAAGCATGGTCATCCTTTTGTCGTTTCCTTTCCTTTTCTGCTCCTTTCCTTTCCTTTCTTCTTCTTTCTCCTCCTCTACTCTCAGTCAACCAACAAGACAAACCAGAAACCCTTTCATTGTTTCAAATGCAAATTTCAACCAGAATCAGAATGAAATAAATGTCTCCCCTTATACAATGTTATAGCGTTCATAAGTGAATCATTCAAACACAATAGAAGAAAAATTTTCATTTTATTGAGACACAATGGCTCTTTGGCAGCTTTTGTCCCCTTGTAGCTCCCCACCCTTTTCCCCTCTTGACAAAAAAAGCAAAAAAAAAAAACCCACTAAAGTATAGCACATCCCAAAATTTTCAAGAACTCTCATTATTACTAATCGTCATGCGGAGGCGACCCCTTACATGTGCATCATGGGAAATGAGGGAGGTGTCACAAGAAGAAACACTGTCTTGTTCCCTCTGAGTGAGTGGATAAGTGCTACATGTCAGCGTCATGTTTAAAGACGCGCCGCATGATATCTTTGTCATCAGGGCCGACAGAAATCACGGTTGGAGACGAGTGCTGGACCCGCTTGTCACAACAAACCCCTGCAAGAGGGGCGCACGGCGCGATGGAAAGCTGTAATTTAGAATCAAATGAATTATCTATGACTTCAGTAAGTTTGTCAGAGAGACGAAGACGTGATGGCTCGGAACAGAACATGTTAATGCCCTGCAGTAAATTACTGCAGCTACAAAAAATATTTCAGCTGTTTGGGAAACGTAACAAGACGGAAAGAAGGGCCTAATTGAATTTGTAAAGTACATGTGGAGATGATAAGCTGGGGGAGCAGATGATGTGTTAACTGTAACATTTGTAAAAGGAGCAGTGTAGGTCAGACAGAGAAGGGTTAGCATCATGGAGGATAGTACGCACTGCTTTCCTTTTATAATAAATCATCAAGGAAACAAAGTAACTAAAATTTTACTTTATTTAAAACCAAATACTTGCTGGAAACATTATTACATCACTTCCAGTAGGATTAGCAAACACTAAGAGATTCTTGTTCTTCTTTTTGCAACTAATAACCTGTATTTTTTCCTTTCCTTTTTCTGTTAATGTTCCCTCATCTTTATAGTGAAAGGTTAGTGGTAGAATTATGAACATTAAGTACTTAAAGTGTACTTAAAGTGTACTATAGAACAGCGGTCCCCAACCTTTTTTGCGCCACGGACCGGTTTATGCCCGACAATATTTTCATGGACCGGCCTTCAGCTTGTGATTCTTTCTGCCTCCAGTTATCTGTACAGGCTCAATTAGGCGGAGGGCAGGTGACCGTCTCAGCCATTTGACATTTTGTTAGTTTGCCTTGAGAAGCCCTTGGCTTTATTTTACAGTATGCTTTAGTTCAACGGTCCCCAACCTTTTTTGTGCCACGGACCGGTTTATGCCCGACAATATTTTCATGGACCGGCCTTTAAGGTGTCGCGGATAAATACAACAAAATAAAACTAGTACCGGTACCGAAAAAAGAAGATTTATTCATAACACACGTGAAAAGACCCAGGAAAACCGAGTTAACGACAAAAACGATAACAAAATAACCCTGAAAACCGATAAAAACCCTGAAAACCATACATTTCACACCTGAGCCTCAACTCTCGCGGCCCGGTACCAAACGACTCATGGACCCGGTACCGGTCCGAGGCCCGGGGGTTGGGGACCGCTGCTATAGAATACAGAATAATAAAAAGAACTACAGAATAATTTTGTCCCACGGTTATCTTTGTTATGGTAAAAACTTGAAGAAATCTTGAATGTTGTGCCCCAATTTCCCAATTTAGCAACTATGCTAGCCTGTAGACTCAAAACAGACATCCTAGTATTTATTGGTGTGTTCCAGATTTCCGAGTTTAATCTGGAATGCTCCCTCAACTCGGTTTTCCAACTCGAAAAGTTGTAGCAGCCCCACCAGCCCCGAGTTAACAATCCAATATGGTTACAGTGAACATAAAAAACAATAAAATAAAATATTGCGCTGGTTTCCTTGTGATGCATGAATGGCTCTATGTTGCTAACATCCGAGGTTGCCGGAACGCAGCATAAATCCTTCTTGCCCAAACTAAATCAAGGTTTATTTGATCCGTGAGAGCATTAAGATTTAGTTACCACTTTCCACTTTGCTTTCTTATAGTACACAAGCTGTTTAGCTAGTCGAACTATAAATAAATGACCATGGTGAAAAACCCTCATGCCTCTTTTCCAGTAACAAGTCAGTAGCAAAGCACATGGCTGAAAGAAAGTGACACTTATTAATTGGCATCATTGTGACACTAAAGAGGCAAACAGAGGTACACTTACATATATTTGTGCCCCTTTAAACTAACTCCCATTTCGTGTGAGCATAATAAGAAGATGTTGTTAATTTCGACATTTTGCCAAGTCACAAGAATGCTGACATTAAAATGTAGATTTTACACTTTCCTACATACAGTATATTATATTGTAAGGAGGTATTTCTGCAGTCTGTTGATTACTAGATAGTGGAAAGGGGGTGGGATTAAATAAGCATATGCTTCTTCCTGCTACTTTTTGAACATGAAAGTTATTTGTCGTTGTGGTTTCTCGTTTTAAAGACGCTTCATAATGTTTTTGGACTATCTGCAGAGAAAACTTGACTTGAGGCACTTTTTTTTAAAGAAATGACTCTTAACAATGCTAACCATCAACAATAAACTCTATTTTTTAACTTAATCCTGCATTTCACTGCATAGTTTGGTGTGTTTATATATCATAGTCTAACATTTATGCACTTTTGTATTCTTTTATTAAAGATTTAAAAAGTAAATACTTTCTGTTCTGTGGTCTAAGAAACTTATTCACAGTTGCACTGTGAACCTCCCAGAAGGTTCTAATGAAGTGGATTCAATTTTTATGCATCAGCAGCTAGATAGGCCACCTGGATAGCTGGGTTTAAACCACACACAGCGTGCCAGTATCAGTTTGGAGGAAAAAAAAGCCCCCCCCTGCCTCCATGCATGACTGACTTTACTTTTTATTGAAATTTATGCAATAAAACAAGTGTCCTAGCTTTCACTGCTGATTTTTGGTGACAGGTCATCATCTTGCTGAGGTAAGGCCACATAAAGGATGGCACACGTGACACGTGAATCACACCTTAAAATCAACTACTGCTAAAACAATAGTTCATCAATGATGTGTTACTGTGGCAAAATCTTACCTTCTTGAAAAACAACTGACTATAACTCAGGTTTTTGCAGAAACTTCTAAAGCTCATTAGATCATTATTAGAATTATTAGCAGTGAATAATGGGGGTAAATATTTTGCACTGTATTATGACATTTTAAGTAGATTAAAGAAGTATATAGATTCTGCAAATAATCAACCTGCTTAGCTTGAAAAGGATAGTTGTTCTCATGAACTGTGGACACAAAACTTTGAAGGCCACAATTCTCAGAGATTTTATTCTGTTGCTAAAAAATGTTTTTATTCTTAATCTTCTGCAGGTCCACCTGCTGCAGGTGGTATATCTAAGATAAGAACAGAGAATAAAAGTGTGATTAATCCGACTTCAAAATAACCATCTTTGAGGTATAATTTAGTTTTTATTTTTATTTTTATCTGCAAGCAAAATAATTAAAGCCTCTGCAAATAACTGAGATCACTTTGCTTCGAAGTGAATATTAAACGCCAAAACTTGCCAGACTTGCACATGCAGGCGTACACACGCATATTCACAGTCCGCAGACTGCAGAATAAAGCACCCCCCTTCCTCCGCTGTTCCTCCTATAAGAGGCATCTCAGGTGGAAAATGAAATAAAAATAAAAAGTTTCCAATTCAGGGGGAAGCTCAAGCTTGAGTGAAGATTGGCTGAATGAGAGTGAGATGGAGAGGGTGGGATGGGGAGATGAAGAGAAAAGGGGATAGAAGGACAAAGAGAAAGAAAGAGAAGCGGAGCAAGAGAGATTTGGAGGAGGTTTTAATTGTTTTCCCATGATGCTTTGAGGAGGGCTCGGGGCTCAAAGCGTCGGAGCAGAAAGCTGTTGGAGTGCCTATCGTCTTGGCAACCAAGCCTGACCCTTTAGCACATAAGAACACGCACGCACGCGCACGCTCACATGCACTCACAGTGTTTCATTTAGATTCTGACATCAGCTGGGAGGAATGCAGAGGGGAGGGAGGAGGCGGAGGGGAGAAGGGGTTGATTGGGATCAGGAGGCATTAAGTTGGGGGGGTTGATGATGAGGAAGTCGGAAAAGAGGGCTCACGGGACTTTCACAAAAGTTGATGGATTAAGACTTGGTAATTGTTGGGTTTGTTTTCCAAATAAAACCATTTTATACTCTAGTTCATAATAATTGCGTTATTATTGCGTAACAACAGACGCTTCCTTATCTGCACACACTCGTCTCTCATGAGTGGTCAGTGTGGCAAGGTGTATATCATCCCTGCCATGCCGTCGCAGTCACAGTAATGGGAATCAGAGTGGTGGGAAGTGAATTAAACTGTCATTTTGTCATTTAGCATACAGTTGTGTAGCGTGGGAAGTGGGTGATTAATTCTTTTGAAAATACACCAGATTGACAGAGGTAGGATGCAATTTTTGGACAATTCAACTTCAGTCTCAAGGAGGTGACGATACAACCAGGATACCAACTTACTTTTTGATTGGTAATAACTGTTATTAGTGACACCGAAGTAGCAATTTTCTCTTTCTCATTATTTGGCAAATTGAGTATTATCAGTGGAACGTATTATTCCACGCCAACACTAAATATATAACAGTGATTGTAATTATACTACAAATTAATAAATAATCTCACAAAACTGAAGAAAAGAGACTATACGATCAAAAGTATGAGGAAACATTTTTCTGATACTTTTCTGGTGGTGTGAAGAGGGTTAAGTAAAACCTAAAAGATTAACCAGGTGATATTTTTCGGGTCAGTGCTGTACATCTTATTTTGTTGTAACAGTTGTAGAAAGTTCTGTGAGGAGTTTGCATGTTCTCCTCGTGTTTGTGTGGGTTCTCTCCAGGTACTCTGGCTTCCTCCCACAATCCAAAGACATGCAGTTAGTGGAGTAAGGTTCACTGGTGATTCTAAATTGCTCAGAGGTGAGACTGTGAATGTGAATGGTTGTCTTTCTCTCTGTGTTAGCCCTGTGACAGACTGGCCATCTTTTGTGCTGTGGTAGTTGGGATAGATTCCAGCCCACCCATGACACTGATAAAGATAAGTAGAAGAGGATGGAGAGATAAAGTCTTTTTTTTTATTATTGTTGTAATGTGACAGGAAATCTTTTTACACAAAACCAGATAAGGATAAGTTTTTTTACTTGTTATTTTGGAAGCACCAACAAACATAAAGACCTTACAATAATGGAGAGAAAACTCCAACAATCAGTTGACCCCCTATGAGCAAACACTTGGAGACAGCGGGAAGGAAGAACTCCCTTTTAACAGGAAGAAACCTCTGGTAGAACCAGGCTCAGGGAGGTGCAGCCATCTACCGTAATAAGCTGCGGGTGAAAGGAGAGCGGTTAGATAAAAGACACACTGTAGAAGAGAGATTAATAATAACTGATCGAAAGAAATGAAGGAAGAAGTAATGCTCAGTGCATCATGGGAAACTCCCAGCAGCCTAGGCCTATTGCAATGTAACTAAGGCTATGTTCACACTGAAGGTCTTAATGCTCAATTCCGATTTTTTAATCAAATCTGATTTTTTTGTCTGCTTGTTCACACTACAAATAAAATGTGACAGCAAATGCACTCTAGTGTGAACGCTCAAAGCGGCCCGCATGCGCAAAAGAAGACGTCACACACAACGCGCTCTGTTTAGACCCAAACCAAACAGTATTGTTTGACTGATGGCCCTTAATATAAAGACTTGTTTCGGACGTTACATTTCCCAATTTTGTTTTAAGTTATAAAGTTATTTTGTTATTTACATATGGCCTAATAATTATCCTTATTGCTGTTTTAGAGAGGAGCGGTGCTTCAAAGGATAGTTGCAGATTTCTGTCAGAATCTGCAGATTATACAGTACAAATAAAATGTTCACGTTTCTCCAACGTTGTCTTCCCAACAGTTTCACTGACATCTACACTGGATGGCCAGGAAGCGTTCGCGATGTCTTCTCGGGCGCTTCTCCGGCGCTGATAATTGGCGTCTGTCTTGTGTCAGTGACGTAAAAGACGGATTTAATGCGACCTGACCGTTCAAACAGCAGTCGCTTTCTAAAACATCAGATATGTATCGGATTCAGTACCACATACAAAAGTGACCCATGTCGGATTTGAAAATATTGGATTTGTGCCGTTCACACTGTCATACCATGATCGGATATGGGTCGCATAGAGTCAAAAAAATCGGATTTGATGCGCTTTCGCCTGCAGTGTGAACGTAGCCTATGGTAGGATTCAAAGTCACCTGATCCAGCCCTAAATATCCATCATTTTTAGTTTCAAACCCCTTCAAAATCATTGTAGTCAACTATGTGAGACTAAATTAAAAATAACAAAAAGTTGTATAAGTGTGCAGCATTAATGAACCTCTCTAGATACTTCAAGATGTAGTTTTATTTTGGAAGAAAATCAAAGGGAAAAAAAGCATCTCTACTACTTCACTCACAAAATATTTCATGCTCACTAGCCTGATGAAAGTATATAGTATTGTTTTTTAAGTGAATGTATAACTTGCATATTTTACAAGTGAGATTTTTGACATGCATCTCTTATCCCATGTATCTCAACAGCTGACAACATACCACTGGCAATGGAACGAACCTCTGTGCTTGACGTTTGTTAAAGCAGGTGTTCAGTCAATGAATCCACGTACAAAGAAAAACTCTAGATTGTGCTGGGCGCCTTATTTCAAAAGTACTCCTAAATCCTCTTTAAAGATAAGATCGCAGTGGAATTTGATGTCGCATCCAAAATACAGTGGTGCAATCAAAACCCTTCATCTCAGGATTAACTGTTGTACAAGAACATTGGCATTTGTCACTCATTACACAAAGAACTAGAAAACACCAACAACAGGTGGAATCACATTATGAATCACTACTGCGTATTTCTTTTTTTCCATGTTATATGTATTTATTTACTTGGTATAAACCAAGGCATTCCTGTGCTGCAATATGCTTCAATGGACTGTTATTGTTTCTTTTGTCTTTTTTTGGACTTTACATAAAATATGGCTGTAGCAACGGTGATGTCATCTTTTGATAAGTGGAGTCCCAGTGTGAATACTTTCACTATCATCATCTTGATAGTGAAAGGTTTTAAATAAAGACTAGATGACCAAGAGTTGGAACAGAGCTCTGACAAGCCCCCCCCTTTTTTTTTTTTTTTTTTACAAAATTAAAGTTGTGTACAAAAGGATTTGAAACTGAGAATATAAACACATCAGGATAAATTTCTATAGCTTTAAAGACTTCTGGTTGTCAACTGATGGTCCTTAAAAGAATGCAGCTACAGCCGTCTTTTATATACAGTCTATTGTTGTAAACCAATCTGTGTCACCTTTCCTGACCCGGCGCAGATCTTTCATAGACGACATCAAGAAATGGGAATAGGCACTCCATGTCCCAAAGAGAGGAATATAGTAGACTGCTGTTTAACTGTTTGCAATTTGTTGTCATATTAAGAGGTAAATATACATTTAACAGTTTTTATGATAGTATATTTGCAAGATACAAATTTTTCCAAAACAACCCAAAACCTGTAGGCCCAGGCTAGTTTTTGTAGAAGTAGCATGAAAGTTGGAGGAGCTTTACAACAAGCCAAAGAAAGAAAAAAAAGTACATTATCACATGAGGCAGTAAGTATGGTCACAGGTCTACACCTTAATACACAGATAAGCTAGAATTAAAAGAAAGCATGCTGTCTGCTTCTCATCTCTCTGTCAGGCAGTGGAAGCACTGCACTCAGTTTCTTCCTGAGAGAAGAGAAACTTGTGTTTGTCAGGGATGGAGGGACGGATAGGGGAAGGAGAAGAGGGAGAGATCTTGGTTTCTTTGTTTCCAGGCCTTGATGTGTGACCAGCAGCCCTCCTTCCCTCCTCCTTTCCTCGTCTCTTCCCTTCATCTTTCGTACGACATGCAGGCCCACTCCTCTTTCTTTCCTTTCCTTCTCTCACTCTTTCAGCCATCCTTTCTCTAACCTGCCTTGTTCTTGCTTCTTTCAACATTTCCTCCCCTCTTCTCTCCTCTTTCCTTTTCCTGCTCTTCCTCCTCTTCACCTCCTCCACCTCTCCTCCTCTCTGCCCACCCATACTGTCTCCACAGGGAGCTGCTTCACACTGAGAATGAATCAAAAGGCAAAGGAGAGAAATATCCTTTCAACATGCGTGCACACATGCACACGTGCCCGCGCGCACACACACACACATACACACACACACATTAACCGGAGGACTGTGTGGGAATGAACCAAGGGGCCTCACTCAAATCCCTGTCTCTAGGCAACCAGCAAGGATATGCTGGGGGAACAGCATTAAAGTTGAAGAAAAACTCACTCTGCAAACACGCACACACAAACTCACCCATAGACACAAAGGCAGACACACACACACACTTTCAGACTACTTCTCATTCTCTCCATATTTGTAAAACTAATCAGAAATGTTGAGCCATAAAAAGGAAAGGCGAATATGTGATACATGTTGTAATAGTATGTGTTAGAGTAATGCATTGAGAGCTGACCTTCAGTGGTTTGACTCAAATTTAACAGCAATGCAGAGGTGAGCAACAGCGCAAGAATTTGTTTGTGTGTGTGTGTGTGTGTGTGTGTGTGTGTGTGTGTGTGTGTGTGTGTGTGTGTGTGTGTGTACAGTGCTAAAATTCTACAACATCAAATAAGTCATTTGTGCTCATTTTGGATGCGTGTTTGTGCGTGCTCGTTCATGCACAAATGTGTGTGTGTGCGTGCGTGGGTGTGTGTGTATGTGTGTCTGCCACCTCTGCAGCTGGCCCTCCATCAGCAGATTAATAAGCTTTGTTGCCACGCCGACCGGAACCTAGTGACAACCATCCAGACCCAAGGCATTGTGGGTAACGGACTGACTGGCCGCAAGCTGGCCCTGTTTTTACAGCTCTGTTTTGTCCCACACCGTGCTCCTATGTGTGTTTGTGTGTGTGTGTGTGTGTGTGTGTGTGTGTAAGAGATGGTTAATTGCTCCTCTCTTGCCACCCTTCTTAATGACATCACTGAAGCCACAGATGTTTTTTTTTTTTCACTTATAGGACGCCTGGACACACACACACACGCGCACACACACACACACAGATGACCACAACATACAAATAAGAGCCCAGGAAACACTTCCAGGCTTTTGACTCACTCTCTCACTAAGTTTGGCTTCTCTTTGTGTCGCTTTCTTTTCCCTTCCTCCTCTTAATCGTTCCTTCAAGTCCTAATGTCCTTTTTTGTCCAGTCCACTGTGCTGCCTCAAATAAAAACTTTTAAAATTGTTTTATTAGAGTTTAGGCTCTGGCTACCAATTAGTTGGGCATGTTTTGTTAAGATAGTTTATACAGTTTATATCTTCCACTCTCAACTCTCCCAAGAACAACCTTAACCCAGACTAACTAACTTGACAGACTAGAAATTTGCTGAACTTTTACAGACTTCTACTAGTTGTGAAACTTACAAGTGACAGATCTGAATCGGAATTGGTTTCTAATAATCATTCTTTGTGATATCTCTCTCCAAAATATTGCACCAGGCATATATTTCCCGTAAAGCAACACAAATTTGTGCTCTTTGTATTAATTTGATTACATCATCGTCAAGCAAGTTTTATATGTTGAGTAGCGCAACGTGAGTCAAGGAAAATCAAGGCAATTTTAGATTCAGTAAATCAACGAAAAAGATTTGAGTGTCATCAAAACTATCCGAGTCAAAAAAAATGAGAATTGCTTACGACTGTAGATCTTTCTGTCAAAGTCCTAGCAGGGAACAACCTTCTAACATCTGCCATTTAACTTTGGATGGCACTACTGACTGTTTAATTTCTATCTCTGTGTATACATTCTCTAACCTACAGTTGTTTGTTAATTGTTCTGCGGGCTTTGTGGCTGTGACCCTCTGACCCCCACGGTGTGGGCTGTATTGTCAGTGTTCGAGCTTTTTCACAGTATTGTGCCGTTTTCCCCTTTGTTAGTCATTGTTGCTGCAGTGAGCAGTAATGACTCACAGATTATTACTTTTTAAAACATATATATATTTTCTTTTTAGCAAAAGTCAGATCTCACAAAGAACTAACTTACAGGTCAAGTCTAAGACAAGGCCAGAACAAGGCGCCGGGCTTTGATGCTGTGAATCACAAATTAATCACATTCATATAAAGCGTACTTGATGATGTCTAAGACACACAGAGAGACACATGTGACACACAGAGAGGAAATCCAAAGGCAGTTTGGCGCACTTGGAGCCTTGACCTCCACTAAACCTTGAACTTTCATGGAGGACACAGTTTTGTAGAGGTGTGACACCTGCTGCCTAAAAACACCCAAACGTAACTGAAAAACTGAGACCGACATTATGTAGTAAAAGGGTTTTGGTGGATGAGGGAGAATGGGAGAATGGACGAGCGTGTCCACAGACAGACACTCACTAACTCTCACTAACTATCCTTAACTTTAACTTCTGTCTCACGCTGTCGCTCTGTCCTTTATATAACTCTTTATATCGCCTTTCCCAACATTTCAGTCTTTCCATCTGCTTCCTTCCATGTTTTCTCCTGTCACACTTTCAGTCTTTGTCACAAACTCTCTGAGCACTCTCCTCATAGGCGTTCCGCCCTTGCTCCATCAAGGCGCATGAAGTTGCAGTGCCCCCTGGTGACAGGCTACTGTTACAGCATGTGTTTGACACCACCAAGTCCCATAGTAGTACATATCCCCCTTTTTCTTCCCCTTCACTTTCTAGTATCTTTAAAAGCAGTTTATGGAACACCGTACTAGTGTTGAAAAATCAATATGTAAATAAGCTGGTCATCTGGCTAGGTGGGAAACCGAGAAAAGGGGAAATCAGAAAACAACACACCACAGGTTTTCTTATTTGAAAAGGAATTAAAAAACAAAAAAGCACATAAGAGAGCAAATATAAATTATGGGATATTGCTACGGAAGCGTTCTGGCTTGAGCAATATGGGAAATTTTGCTCTGCCATTGTAATATTCTTAATTTAGAATCACTTGAGTGCTCTTTCATCTCCGGCCTGCTTGTGAAACCACATTAAAGCAATTGCACCAACAGAAAGAAAAAAAATACCAACTTCTGTCTCGTCACGAGGGGTGTTGCTGTCAGATCATTTCCCCCTCTTTTAATTTCTGATGCCTCTCTGAGTGGCTCTGAAGTTAAATCAGGCTCTCCTCAGGCGTAATGGAGACATGTGAAACCACTTGCAGAGCGTTTTTTGGCTCAGGTGTGATTTCCACAAACAGGAGGGATGATTGACGTTGGCTGCGAGACAAGAGAATACGTCTCAGTCAGCACATTTGTATTATTGCTGCAGAATAGAATAGAATAGAATAGAATAGAATAGAATAGAATAGGGAGGTGGAGGAGAATCAAAGTAAAAGTTGAAAATCACTTGACTTTTGGTCTGTGTTAAATTATCCATGACTGAATGCCACAGACTGTGGACCTCAGTGAAAGCTACTTTGTCTGACTGAGCTCTGTCTGTCTTAATGAAGCTAAAAGAGTCTTAAACAGCTTAACACAGTCTTCAGGTTTCTACCTGTGTAAGGCAATACAGTGAGTGTAGTGATGCACATAGTAACGCTGTGTGTGCGCATGAGTGAGAAGTTGTGTGTACGTAATGTACTGTATGCATGTGTGCGCGCAAGTCAGCGCAGCGGAAAGCAGAGACGACATCAGAGTCCATATTAAAGGATAATTACAACTAAACAACAGGGGCCTGTTCCCATAAAGAATCCAGGGGGGGGGATTATCACCGCTTATTGCACTCTTACATTGTAGAGCTTCCATGTGCGTGTGTGTGCGTGCATGTGTGTGTGTGTGAGGTTTGCCTTAACTGTCCTCTACCTCTTTCCCTCGGCATAAGGTGATAGCACTTGCTCCATGTTTCTATTCACCATCAGAGCACCTTGTTTCTTTTCCTTTTCTTAAGTTAGAGTTAGAGTTTATTTCCACCTTTTTGTGCTGGATCATCAGTGTAGGAATGATAATCTGCAGCTTCTTTTTCCACCATTCATTAAAGCTGGACCTTGATAAACTTGTGGTTTCTCACCTTTAACTAGTAAAAGTAATTTCTGAGACCTTGTAGGGTATGTCAGTGTTTTATATACTGTGTTCGATTGAAGTCAGCTTTATTATATAGCAGTCACACCAAGTCACAGATCAAGCCACTTATTAATAAAGAGAAAACACTTATAATCAGACAACTCCCTATGAGCAAAAGCTCCCTTTTAACAGGAAGAAACCTCCGGCAGAATCAGGGAGAGGCAGACAAACACCACAACCTTTTGGGGGTGAGTGGAGAGAGACAGGGCAACAGATTAGGGGATACAGATCAGTTTAGAAACACATAAGAGTGAAAAAAGGTGAGTGACTAAGTAACTAAGGCAGGGCCAAGGGTCACCTGATCCAGTTCTAAATGCCCTAATTCTTTATCAAAAAGCAAAGAGAAGAGAGGCCTGAAAGCTGAAGGCTCTGCCTCCCGTTCTACCTTTAAATATGATCGGAATCACAAGTAAACCAGCAGTCTGAGAAAGAAGTGCTCTGTTGAGGTGATACAGTAATGTGGGATGTTTAGGACACATTGCACAGTCTATGGGCTAACAATGGATTGCATCCTTCCCCGTGTTCACCCAATTTCGCTCTGCTCTTCTTTCAGTCCACTTTCACTCTTACCCAGTAAAGGTCCCAAAACATCAACTTTCCCCATGAATGACTTGAATTTCTTGTAGTTTGAGTTTGTTCTTCAGTTATGATCAGCTTGCATTTAATTATACTGTCAAAGTAATTGTTAAGTTTTAGACAACAGAAATGAAAAATAAAACTGCATTCATGGGAAATTTGGAACAGGCAGAAATTCTTTCATTTATCTCACCTCCTGAGGATTCAGGAGACCCTGAATCTTCTCTTAGTTATGCTGCAATAGGCGAAGGCTGCTGGGGGATTCCCATGATGCACTGAGTGTTTCTTCTTCAGTCACCTTTCTCAGTCACTATGTGTTAATAGACCTCTCTGCACTGAATAATACTTGTTATTAATCTCTGGCTCTCTTCCACAGCATGTCTTTATCCTGTCTTCCTTCTCTCTCCCCACCTGGTCGTGGCAGATGACCGCCCCTTCCTTGAGCCTGGTTCTGCTGGAAGTTTTTTTTCCTGTTAAAAGGGAGTTTTTCCTTCTCACTGTCACCAAAGTGCTTGCTCATATGGGGTCATATGATTGTTGAGTTTTTCTCTGTATGTATTATTGTAGGGTCTACCTCACAGTATAAAGTGCCTTGAGGTGACTGTTGTTTTGATTTGGTGCTGTATAAATAAAACTGAATTGAATTGAATTTTTGAGAGCATTTTCTATTCTGAGTTTCTGCAGTAAATGCATTAAAAAAACAACAGTGAGCCTTAAACATGAATTGCTTCGCAAACAGGTGACATTTAACATGAAAAGCTTACAAATTTTGATCAGTTTTGTCACATATCGCTGTTTGTGCATCACATCGCTGATTTTCAGCTTGTGATTTATCTCTTGTGCATGAATGATACAGCATTTTCAGCTAATGAACACATAAAGCTCTGCTTGTTAGTTGTCAGTTTTGGCTACCAATCAAACATATTCTGGACTACATAAACCCTGAGCCAAATCACTTTTTTTTTTTTTTTAAAAAGGTCATTGATCCCTCAGTGTCACAACTCCTTGCCTGGGTCCTGCCTGTGAGACAAAGCCTGAGTCCCAGTAGAAAATTAGCGCATTTAGCTGTCATCGCTCAGCTCGCTTTACAATCCCAACCAGCATTCACACAGAGGGCCCTGGCCCCTTTTCTCTCCCTCCATCTACATATCCATCCATCCACCCACCCCACCTCCCGCCTCTAACCCTCGCTAGCTTTCTTTCTTTGAGCAGGAAAGGCGATCCCCTGTATAGCTCAGAGATCAAGACAGGAAGGTGTAAACTGCAGATAAATGTGATCAAGTGTCTCCGCTATCACAAGCCCTCACATCGGAGTGGCTGGCTGGCCGGCTGGATGGGTTTACCTCCCTCTCTCCCCCCTCCACACCAACATGGATTAGCAGCCCCCTCTTTGTGCCTCTCAGTGGAAGCAGACAGGTAGAGATGAGGAGATGTTTACGCGTTTTAAACTTGCAAACCTTTTAGGATTACTCGTGCTACCGAAATAACACTGAGCAGCTATCATTAGCTTCATTGCCTACCTGATAATGAAGACAACAAATCTGGAGCACCTTAGTGAGACACAGATTTCACAGACTGATTATATTAAGTAGGAAAGAGCAACTTTATAATTGGCTATTACGTCATCTTTGAATGCATCAATCAGGCAATGTTAAGCCATCTTTTTTTTTGGTTTGGCTTTCAGATGCTATTTTTTGCTGCTAAATTTTACTCATCAGCTATTAGCAGGCATTATGTGAGTGCCAGTCTGTGACACAGTGGGACTTGTTTAGAGTCAGTTACTTTAAAAATCTCAATGTGCAAACATCAAACCTGCCAAGCTGCAGGTTGTAAAAAGACAAAGCAAACTGTTAAAGAGAAATGGCAAACAGAGCAGTGAGTGTGCTATCTCATAAGATTTCTGCATATGAATACAAACAATATGTATGCAAGTGTCAAGATCTTTGGTACCATGACTTTTCAGATAACACTGACAGTTGCCCCCAGAGGCTGAGTGAGCAGAGAAGCTGACAGGGGTCCCAGATGGCAATGAAGTGAGCTCATCAGACCCCTCCAAACACCCTCCTCAGCTCTGCTTGAGGCCAGCAGCTCAAATGGCATAACACACCTGAATCACTGACCAAACTGTTGGCCTACGCTTGTGAGTAATGTAGGCATCGGGTTTTAAAACTGAAGAAGGAAGCATGAATTTAAAAAAAGAAATAAAATAAAAAGCTGGCACTCTGTATTTGCCCTATTCAACTATTTTAGTTTTGAATATGGATTTGCTCTGTGATTCCACTCTTTATGTACTATTCTGCTGTCACATTATCATAAACTCATTATCAAAGACGATAAAGTTGCACAGTGGGCTACAGAAAAAAAGAAGTACCATTCTGAAATAAATTGGAACAAACATATACTGTTACTTGTTTTACTTTCAAAATATTTTAATATTCTATTTTTAAAGAACCTAAACTGGATTTGTCACCGTGCCAGGCGGGCGGGCAGTTTGGACACTCAAGTTTGTGAATGTGATAACTCGAGAACGAGGTGACGTAGGATTTTGAAATTCATACCAGAGGTGCATCTACTAAAAATTTGAGATGAGTTTGAATCTCAGTGAACTTGAACTCAAGGACAAGGTCAAGTTTTTTGGAAATCATGTGATTGCAATAGCAACTACCAGGAGGCTGAGGAGTAGCACTGGCAGCCACCAGTATTTCTATATTATACAAAAGCTAATTGTCCAAAAGTTGAGAGTTAAAAAAGCATTACTAGACATTAATGGAAGGAAAGATCCCACTTTTATTTATATTACCAGGCCTTCTCTCCCTAAACCTCCCTTCCTTCATACTGCATTTGTCACGTTTCCTTAGAAATCATAAGAAAATTCCTTGGTCCAGAGTATGACTAGAAACAGTCTGAAATAAAAACGAGTTTTAATTACCAAACCCCTGCCAGCACTATGTAAAGGTGACTGCGGTGAACAAGCACTGTATGTCTTTAGAGGTTGCAAAGCCGGTGGTGTCTTATCCATGCGACCATCAGCATCAGTATGATAGTGACAACAAAATTTTGTCCAAAATTTTGTGCAAAATCCCTACAACTATAACGGTCCAACAAGTCAGTTCCCTCCTAGATATTCCACAGCAGCTCAGCCACGATGATCCACAGCGGGGTCACTAAGACAGCAAACGTCACCAGCACACTCTTGACTCAATAACTGCCAAGCTCCAAACCTCCTGTTGCATTAACATCAGCACAAAAACCGTGCACCAGGAGCTTCTTGCAATGGGTTTCCGTGGCCAAGCAGCTCTTACATCTGTAATGTGCAGGTAGCCCAGTGCTTTTGTCCGTATAGGGACACGAAAAACAAACATCATGGGCCCACAGACATCTGATCGAGTCATTACATGAGGAACAACCTATCAGCCCACCGCCTTAAATAATCTGACCATCTGTAAAGCGAAACAGTGATCAACTCAAACACTGGTTAAGCTTCCGCATTTTGTTTTTCTAACAAAAGAAGTTAAATTCGAACTATCGAAGTGTTATTTTGAAGAGCGTCTCACTTTACTTTAGTGCCTAAAACTTCTGCATATTACCGCATGTCTGAGCAGAGAGTGTTCTATTTACACCGCTTTCTCCCATTTTTCCTCTTCGCTCCCTCTCTCTTTCTCTCTTCCTCTTTCAGGCACTCTCCTTCTCGTCAGTTCACGTGTCTGATAAACTATTTATCCCTCCAAGGACGTTTTTCCCCATCCAACCGTCCATCCAGTCAAATTACACACTCAACACACAATGGAGTCTGTTCCTATCTTCTCAGCACAGAGAGACCCGGAACCCACATCTGCTCCCCAATACCCCAGACAATAAACAATTCACTCCTCGCGTTCAAATCTCATTTTTCGGACAAAGTCTTGACAATAAAAAGCAATAAATTATGCCGCGGCTTGAAGGGGACGCCTTAGCCATTCTGGAGATGTAGGGAAAAGTTTTTCTCAGAGTTTTTCCACGGCGAGCAGATTCCTCTGAGCTCGCCATTATCTCAGGAAGGAAGTTAATTAAAGTGGCCCAGTATGAATCAATGGGGGAATTTGCAGCCGTGCAATGGACAGACCAACAGACTGACGGCAAGAGCGGAGTGACGGCCATGACACCACTTCAGAAGAGAAGATTAGCTGTGAGACAAAACTCTCGCCTCTGATCAGCCCTACAGTGTGGCTCTCCTCCTGGATTACTCTTCTTACACTCCCCCCCACCTCCTTTCTTTTTCTGTCTCTCCCTTTCTATCCATCCATCCGCGCCTTCCCCATCCTCCAGCCCCAAAAGAACTTGAGGAGGCTTGTCTTCAAAGCTCGTTCCCTCCTTCCATCCCTGTAATTCCTCCCATCATTACCAAGTTTCCAAAACTTAATTTTAGCAATTACACATGCAATTAATTAATAAATGTGCTGTCATTACAGCCCCTTGTGTGATCTGAGCCCCATGAATGGGAGGTTGAAATAAAGTGGTCAAATGAACTGGGAGGGCTTCAGAGAGAGACCGAGGGAGGGAGGGATAGAGGGAATGAGATTGTTATTAAGGGATTGCCGAGTTAATCGTTTGAGGGGCTGCCGCTCTATCAGAGGCAGAAGTCTGCAGGGAGAGTGAACGAGTAACAGACTGAGAAAGAGATAGGGGACAGACAGAACGAGAGCGAGACAGCAAGAAATGCATGGGGAGAAAGAGCAGGAGAGGCAGAGACAGAAAGACGTGATGGTGACGAAGGAAGGCAAAGAAGGAGACCAGAAAAAGCAAGAACAAAAGAAAAACAGAAGCGCAGAAGACCGAAACAAAAGACGATAAGGGGAAAGGCATGGGGCTCTATGGAGCGCGCTCAGTTTAGTCAGCCGGATTATTAATGAGATCAGTGAGTTCTCAGGTCACTATAGCAGAATGAGCAGCAAGGCAAAGACAAAACAGTAGCCTGGTGCGCAGTCAAAAATGAAAAGGAAAAAAAATACGCTGCTTTCATTGTCTTTGAGATATCGAGTTTGAACATCAGGTCAAAAAATTGCAATTCAGATGAAGTGTTTTGCTTAAGAAGTAATTAAAAAGGTTAAGTGCTAATAAATAAAATGGCGTAACGACGTAAAACGTTCAGCAACAAACATACAATAGTTCTCTTCTTGTCGGTTCAAATCACAGGATTTTGCCGCTGATGATCTAATCCTCGTATGAAAACACGGGCACAGAAGCAGGGTGCTGACTCATTTATCACTTCAGTGTGCTCACAGGAATCACACCCGATATGAGGCACAGGATTGAATTACAGATTGTGTGTATGTGTGTACATTACAAAAGCAAAGCCGGTATTCTAGTTTCATCGAGCTCCATAGAGCAGAAGCAGTGATGTAGGCTGTAAAGTATAATCACTTAACGTGAACCTTTGACCTTTAAAATAAACGCAGTCACCTGACAGTCATCAGCTTTTGGTGGCCCAAGATGCTCCTAGAGAAAACATACTATTTAACGCACACTACTAATGTATTACTTACTATATACAACTACTGTATGTATGTTCACTCATGACATTTTTCATTCTTAGAATATATATAAAGCAAATAATAGTGAATATAGCACACATAGTGTAATTTCACTGTATATATGGTACCATGGCTAATTTAGGGGTTTTTTTGTTTGTTTGTTTGTTTGTTTGTTTTTCATTTTCGTATGTATAAGAACAAAAAAATAATTTGCACAGAAACAAATCTGGCCTTAACTTTGAGAACAACATACAATTATTCACCAACAGTCTAACTTGCTATAAAAATTAACAAAATCTATATGATCCTTATTCTTTATGTGAGAAGCCTTGAAGTCAACAAGTTTTTATCTATAGCATCAGCCTTCAACTGTGCCAAAAACCGCAGTTTCTGTAATGGCCACTGGAGGCTGGCTCTAAAAGTGAGTCATCCACGTAGGTTGCAATGGTGAAAGCAATCTGCTAATCATTTACAATGACTCTCTCTCTTTCTCTCTTTTGTTTATCTTTTTTCTCAAAACTGTCCACTTAGATACTTGCAAGTCTTACATTTTGGGGAGTGGCTACTTGCTTTGACAGATGGTATCTGTTGGAAGATATTAATGGAATTTCAGGTTTGCTTTGTGATGCAGCACATCCAAGACATGTGTACTTCAGTGTTGGTGTGGCAATTTGCTATCCTATTAGTCTAATTAGCACTAATTAACAGATACGTTTGCATGTGAATGTGCCTTCCTAACCTTGCTAGCGTTAGCAAGTTTGGTTTCTTACTTAAACCAACTTTAAGATTAAGGAAGATTCATTAAAAAAAATCGACTATCTGTTTTAGGGATGACTCATAATCAGCTGATTGATGACGCTGCTAATACTCTAGCAAAGAGAAATTTGCGTTTCATTTTAAGTGTAGGACAATGATTATGATTTTATTTATGTAATAATATTACAATACAGGGAAGTAGTTCAGTATGAAACATTCAGAGGCTTCTTGAAGCCTCTCATTTTGAATGAGGAAAGTTCTTTGTCTCACCTCCCAGATTCTCTAATCTGCTCTGAGTGCAGGCTGCATGGTTGGGATGAATTAAAGATGAGGGTTAAAACAACACAGCTTCCAGGGTTAAGAAGAGGGGCGAGGAGAGTTAGCTCAAGTCGAGTTTTTTTTTTTTATTTGGATTCATTATTCTGTCGTTTCAAATTATTTTCTGACAGAAAATCTATCATAAATGAATCTGCAGACTGTTGTGAATCCACTCCTAGTGAATCACTGTGTTTACCAGTTCATTTTAACTCACTGTAATACAGTATGTTTCTTTGTTGTACTCTGACAAAGTGTGTTTACCGCTGTCAAAGCTGCCAGTATGCATGGGTATGGTCTGCACTCTGCCAATTCCATCCCAACACAACCGCCTGTCAAAACAACAACTCTCCCTCTTTTTTTTTAAAGAGAAAAAGGGTAATTCCATGAATTAAAATGCTTAAATGACAGTCAATCAGGCTTGTAATTCCGTCTGGTATAATTAGAGGCTGGGAAAACTAATTACAGCGGAGAAACCTAACTCTCCTCTCGCTCCCGCTCCTCTCGCTACTACAGCAACCCTCATCACCAGGATCAGGTGACAGCTATCAAACTCGTTAGGCCACCATGCAACGGCGCACACATAAGCGCGCCTATGCACGCACACATACAGGTGCTGTGTGGTTGAGCGAGCAGCTAGGCCAGAAAGAGATGGAGATGAGGTGGAATGAAATGAAGGGATGAAAAAAATAGCAGCAGGTAATCAAGACAGAGTGGCAACAACAACAGGTTGTGTTCTTAATCAGCGGCACAGAGAGGGAGAGAGACACGACAGACTGTGGAGATGCACGGGGATGAGGTAAAACAAGTGAAAAAGTGAGTAGGATGAGAAGGAGGGATACATAAAGAGGGTGCGAGGCAGCGAGAACATATATGGAGTGAAACGTAAACTACTTAAAATGCATCAGGTTGCTCTCGTCTTGATTACTCCGAGGAAAAGATGTTTGCAGTAAAAAGTTGTTTCTGATTATGCCCACGACCTGCTTATAGTTTTACGTATCTGAGTGATACAGCCAGCTGATAATTAGTTATGACTATGATTAACTGCTTAAAGTGCACAAGAGCATAATTTCATCTAAAATAGCGAAGGACGGCACCCCAGACTCCAAACACAGGAGTTCAAAGTACTTACCTACTTCTATAGGCGGATATAGAAGTTCACAAAAAGGTAGATGTATGACAAATGTAATTAGTGATTTGTGAAAAACAGAAGTCAGCACAGTTTTTGACATTTAGTGCTTTGGTCTATGGCTTTGTAAATAATGTTGTAAAACATCACTTGTTTGAATGATTCGTTCAAATCGTTTTCTTCCTGGATGCACGTGCAACATATTTATTTTTTGTTTTGAGAAACTGAGATGTTTCTTTCAGTTGAAAAATTGGGAGAGCTATAGAGAACTCTGTCATTGTAAAGTCTGTCTTTACTAATAATTATTAGATTTTATATGAATTTTACATCAGCTTTGTATGAGTTTCACTCGACAAAACAGAACTGTGAGATGCGATTGTTAACGCAATATGGTGTAATCTCTGTATAAGGATAATCAAACCTAACGGATGGATGACCAAATGATTTATCACGTCGTTGCTATGCAGATCCACATGATTGTTCATGATTGCTTTAAATCCATTTCAAGGGAATGAGAAAGTAATTATTGCATGAGTCAGATGTTTGTGTTCACTTGCTTTTTCTTTGCTCATTATGTCGATATATGTATTTATAAAGCGCAAGACAACAATAGAATGAGGTAATGTGTAAGAAACAAATACACCTGACATTCAGAAACTGACATTAGTTATTATTATTATATAACTAAAATGACAGCTGCTGCTAGAGAAGAGAAGAGGCCTGTTAGATTACACACTGTGAAACATTTAGCTCGTTTTTTACACAGTAATGATCAAGCGTCACAGTGAAGACAAACTTATTACACAGAAACCAACTGCCTTCAGCCATATTCTTCAGACTACTGGTTTTGATTCCAGTCCAGTGGACTAAATGGTGCAATTCTGGAGAGCAGAGTGACAGCGCGAGGATCTGTGCATTTCTCCTCTGTTCTGTTGGTAACATCTTGTGTTTACTTTAAATTGATTTCATGTGGTAGTTAGCCGGTGCCAAGATCAGAATTTCAACACTGCTTGGAGTTTAGCCTTCACAAATACACACAAAAAAGCACACGTACTCTAGACTGTAGACTTTTGGGCCTGATATCAGTGGAAACCTTCTGAGCGGAGAATGAGAGTTTACTGTGTGTTCACCTGTTAACCCTCCATGTGTCGTTCCCTCAGCCCTGAGAAACTGGCTAAATGTCACTGTACGCTCACTCCAAACCACGTTGTAAAGGTGGGTGGGGGACCTGTTTCCAAGGCGACAGGGGTCTCATTTTTCGCCAGCGGCCCATTCCCAACCTGTTACCAAATGAGCCGGAGCAGCACCGCTGAAGCTTCAAAGAGCAGCAGCCTCAGAGCCGCCACAGGGGCTACTAATGTCAGGAAACTCAATACTGCAGCCAGAGCTGGAAGATTTCAGCTCAAGCTATGTAGACAGATGGAGAGACAGACACGTTGTTTAGCGCTTGATTTAGTGAAAGAAAAAAACAAACTCAGCCTTTGTCAAATCTGTCTCCTGTCTTCTATCGTCCATCAAAGCCGTTTATTCTCATCAACTCCAACTTCCACCGATGGCAGCATGTCCAATTCACATTTTACTTCCTGGGACTTTTCAAAAGTTTGCGTAAAATCCGCGTGATAGTTGGATGGAAACATTCGGTAACAAGTCTGCCTCGTCCTCACTCCTTCTTCATCTACTTGCATTTCTTGCTGTCTTTCTTTCATGCCTGGAGGTCGCAAAGCTTCAAAGTTTATTTCCCTCCATGTTAACTTTTGGATGGATGCTTGAAATGGAGAGAAGGGAAGAGAAGGTTATAGCACCAGAGAGCGGACGATAAAGAAAGGCACACGTACACACCTAAAGACATTTTGGGATTTCAAAGTTTCATCAACCAGGAGTTCAAAGTTTCTCAGGAAAGTTTCCAGATTATAAGTGTTGTGATCCTCTAAAGGGACTCTTTAGCTAATGATTGATTTTTACAAATAATAAAACATTTGTTCCCAGCTGGTTGTAACAATGGTATCAAACATAGTGATGTTCATATAAAAATGCAAGTGTTGTTCCATAAATTCGTTCACACCTGAAAATAAATGCAGAACGAATGAGCTGAAGTGCTCTACGCATGACTTTACCCGCAGTGATGAAGCTGAGTGAGTAGCAAATATTGATCATTGTTATCTCTTTTATAAAGGTACAGATATAATTCCAACAAGTCTTGGTCTTTTGAAAAGTGCAGGCTCTTATTATTTGTCCTGTTGAAACCCATTTTAATATACTCGATAAAATTTTCAGTATGATTATCTTAAGTCTTTTACAAATGTCTATAGTTCTAATTTAACATTCATTTCATTGTTTAATAAATTTGTTTAAATGTTAAGTAATAAATATCAAGCATTTTTTGTTTACCACAAAATAAATAAATAAAATTATACTTATTTGGGAACATTGTGCATGTATTCAAATTGTTATGTATTTAACCCGTTTTAACCTGTTAGTGTAACGTATATAACAAAATAATAAAATAATGTATCCCCATATATTATTGCCTGTATGCGTATATGTTGTTAATACAAACAATGGCAACGAGAAACATAGTTTTAAATAGTTCTAAATAGCATTATTATCAATATTCAGATCAATCTATTGACCTTTCAGGTCAGAAGGTCAAATTTGAAATGATATATTAAATCTTTATGCAGTACTTTCTATATGTTAGCAATGCATATCATACTTGTGTGCATACTAGAATCATAGCTTCAAGTTTCTAGCTGCAAGTTTTTTGTCAGTTGTTGACTAATAAATCATTAAGTTGACCAGTTGTGAGCCAAATTTTAATGTTTTTTAACATGAACCCACTCGACACCTCTGCAAAGATTTATCAGAATCCAATCAAAACTTTCAACTCAACGTTTACAGACAGAAAGACACAAATTCTACCAAAAACAACCACTTATGGCAGTGATAATAAAACAGTATAAGCGAGAGCCATAGCACGTAAGCTAAACAGTGATAGAAGTCACACTCTTCTATCCTCAATTATCTGCTTTTTAATGCCAAAACTAGAAAACATATGAGCCATTTCCTGTGGAAGTTAGGTCACTGCAATGTTAAACAGTTAAGGCATAGGTAGGTGTAAAGTCAAACTTATAGCAACATGGGTTTGAAAATAAAACATCTGCCCAGAGTTCAGATATAATCTGAAACACCTCTGACTTTCTCAGACTTGCATATCGTAACTAAAGTGCACGAGTCATAAATCTTAACTGTTTGTACAGTTTTTTTATATATATATATATATACATACATATTTGGGGGTACATCAAAATGTAATTTTAATCAACTTTCAATCAGTATACTTGATCAAAAGTTAACTCAACACAGCCCACATTCCTTCCTCCGGGCACATCTGTCGACAATGAAATATATTAGTTCATAAACAAGGAAATTTGTTTTGGTGTAGCTTTTTTTATCCGATACACACATTTTAGGTGTGTGTGTGTGTGTCTGCCTGTGCACGCTATCACTCGTCCCCTGTCTCCCATATGTGCTGTTCTTGAGAAGTTTACAGTAGGCTTCACTTTTCCATGGAATTGCTCTTCCATGTGTGTGTACGTGTGTGTGTACGTGTGTGTGTGTGTGTGTGTGTGTGTGTGTGTGTGTGTGTGTGTGTGTGTGTGTGTGTGTGTGTGTGTGTGTGTGTGTGTGTCTTCCCAGAAACAACAGCTGGTACACAGAGAAGTCTCCAGTTCCACTCTCTCCCCTTCCCACAGCTTTATTTCATAACAGATTTCATGGTTTGGGTCAGATGTTAGATACAGTAGGAGCATCAGACTTGATAAAGTTCAGAAGAGCTGCAAATGTGTCATCCCCACCCCACACCCCCTGCATGAAAATGACATACTTCCAGCCTCTATTCATGTCTGCTTCTCCCTGTGGATGTCTTCTCGTTCTCTCGACCTGGCCTGGATGCGTCGGTGCACCTACTCCTCACGTATCCACCTGCCTGTCTGTATATCCATCTATCTGTCTGGCTGTCCAGGGCTGTGTTCTCTCACCAGGGTTTGATTTCAGGCTGAATTGACGCCCTGTAAGACGAGTCGAAGCCAGCAGCTCCTTGGAGGCTCCAGGGAGGGGAGAGGGGGGCGTGTGGCCAGGTTTCATCCCGGGGAGGGTGCAGTGTTCTAGGGTTAGGAGTGGCCCGGGGGGCCCCTGGGCACGATGGAAGGATGCATGGGTGGATCCGCTACCTGATGATTGTGTTCCGCCTGAGGCAGAGCAACTTAGATCATGGAGGGTAGAGCAAGTGAGTGAGAGATTGCTCGGTGAAGTTGTCTATTTCATACTTCATGGGCTTTGACTGAATTTATTGCCCCACCAAAAAGTGTGTGCATGTGTGTGTGTGTGTATGTGTGTGTGCGGGAAGGAAACAGCAAGCAAAGCAATTATATGTGCAGTATGATCACCAACTTCAGTCATTCATTTTAACAGGAGGCAGTTGTTTCAGACCTGTGATCCAATCTCACAGACAGAAACTTTGATAGACTGTCTCTTTGGAGTCACATATTCAAATCCAGTTAAATTCAAAGTGACAGGAAAGCCATGTTTACCCCCATGATATTGCTCGGCTGTGGCATGTTCCATATTCTTTGTGCAAATGGCTGTTCTGGGTTCTAAAATGTATTGTTTGAATGCTCTCTGTTTGCCCAGTATAAGCTTGACCACAGGGTTTTTTGAGGTTGTTGTTGAATAAACTGACTTCAACCCCATCTGTTACCACTGGGAAGAACAATCTAAATCTAACATCAACATCCAATCCTGTCTCCTAGCAATTAGGATTCAGTTCTGCCCAATGTCCTGTTTTCCTGTCTCACCTCCAACTGGTTGCAGATAGTTGCACCACCCTGCCAGAGGCTTCTTCCTGTTAAAAGGGAGTTTTTCCTTGCCGCTGTTGCCAAGTGCTTGCTCAAAGGGGGCTGTTTAATTGTTGGGGTTTCTCTGTATTATTGTAGGGTCTTTGCCTTGCAATTTAAAGCTCTGTGTGGCGACTGCTGTTGTAATTTGGTGGTATATAAATAAAATTGAATTGTTCTGCTCAGTGGATTTTTTTCCCCAATTACCATTGATTTACTTTAGAGTTTTAATTTGAAAACATGTGAGCCATAGCAGATTGGTGTATGTGTTGGGTTACAACAAGCAGCTGTATCCTCTCCAGTGTAGCTATAGGACTATGTTGCTATGTATACTGGAGATCAATTAGCCTCAGCATGTCTTATAATCCGGGATATATATTATAACAGCCGCTATAGCTCCAGCTGGATTAACTCTATAACAAGTAACTATTATTACAGGACGCAGTTAACACTAATTCTGACTCTCTGTCGCTCTACCTTTCTGACAGCCTCTCATCCGGAGCTAAGTGGAGCTAATATACCACGCAACCATTTAGGACGCCAAATATAGATTCAGTTTCCGCTTCAAGAGGGCCATTTCATTAGGATGAGCTGTGGGAAGTACCTTTTGGTGTAATCCTACTTGTCAAATTAACATCAAAGAATTGGCATGAGCAGAGTGGGAGGAAGAACAGCTCTTAGGGAGGAAAAAATATTTCCTGTAATTGACAGATCATCAATCAAAGATGGTTTAATGTTGTTGTTGTTGGCGCAAAGTTCATGTGGTTAACTTCTGTCTGACTGCATTCCATAAACTTCCCATGCCAATCAAAGCCCAAGTTCCGGGCTGTGGCCTCGGTTGTTCTTTTGATATTGTTTTATTTGTTTCACACGGTGCGGAAATGACAAGCTTATAATTTTAGGGGGTTATTAGCGGAAGAGCAACAGTATGACACAATGACTTCCGATGTTGCAAGCTAAAAGGTTAACTAAAATACATGCACTCATTTTTAAATATCACTTCACTTTAAGCAGTGTTATTTCACTTAAACAAGTGCTGTCTTTTGTAGATCATGTACTGCACTTGTTTTTGGCTGTGTAGACATGTTTTTATTTAAATAAGGCAGTGAATAGATTACTTATTGAGTACCGGTCCCAAACCTACCCATTTATAGTTTTCCTTTCCGTTTTGCTATATACTAGATTTGTCTGCAGTATAAAGTTATATGAGAGAGTTTCTACCGAATTATGGTGCATGAATTTTTTTTCCATCAGTTCCTGTGGCACCCAGTGACAGTCATGCTTTGTCACAGAGGTAACTATGGTACTAGCCTAAGGTCTGTGAGGCCGGGGGGGGGGGGGGGGAGTTCACCTCACCTTTGAAGCAGTTTTAAGTTTCTATGTGCCAGGCACAGGCTTTTAGACAGGCAGCCCTCAGCCTATAGCCCCCGATAACCCCCTGTTTTACACACGGACACACAAACGCACACGTACTAGAGCGGCTGTCTTCTTTTTTTATAGTTTTGCATTTGGATAGACTCAGCATCACTACTGGTAGCACAACACGATACCTGGACGCTACAGGCGCTGCACAGGTAGTTTAATGTGTGTGATGGCACAGCTTTGTCAGAAGGTTTTCTGTGTCTCCTACTACAATCTCAAGAGCATGGAGGAGATTCCAGGAGGCAGACCGTTACTCTAGGAGGAGACCTAGACAGGGGTGCTGAAGGTCCTTAACCCATCACCAGGACTGGTATCTGGTCCTTTGAGTAAAGAGGAACAGGATGAGCACTGCCAGAGCTACAAAATGACCTCCAGCAGGCCACTGCTGTGAATGTCTCTGACCAAACAATCAAAAACAGACTTTACGAGTTTGACCTGAAGACCCAAGAGACTCTAGCAAGCCCTATACTTACTGCCTGGCAACACGGAGGCCAATAGGTATTTGTCATAGAATACCAGAATTGGTAGATCCACCACGGGCGCCCTGTGCCTTTCACAGATGAAAGCAGATTCACACTGAGCAGGGTGAAACGCAGCCCAACTGAAGTTTATGTATGGACTTGAGAGACAGAGCAGTTATCAGGGCGGGATTTAACCAAGGTGTGAACAAGGATGACAGCACTCATCAACAGTCATCACCTTACAACTTTACGGACTAAACTACTATACTATAGTATAGTATACCCTACTATGGTCGCCAACTGTATATACCGAAGCCCAAGAGGGATTTCAGGAATGAATTTGTTGCTTTTCTCAACCATCTTTGCTTACTTGCTCCTAGTAAAAATATCACAAGTTATGAAGTGAAAGTAAACTCATATCTTTTTTTTTTTTTTTGCTTTGTTTGTTAGATGGCCCTTTTCTCTCTGATCCTTATGGCATTTCAGAGACAAAATAAAATCATCATCTCCATCATTACAGTCAAATGCTAAAATAGCAACAGGCAAAAAAGGATGACTAAAACTCAGTGTCTTAGAGTGGATCTGTCCTTGATGAGAAAGTCAGATATGTGTATTTTTAAAGTATATTAAGGTTATTTTGTCAATAACAAATTCTTAAGGAAATAGTGAAATAATTGAATGTACAAGGATGGAGTATATCCTTGGAAATAAAGGAAAAGTCATACTTGTTTTACAGATGTTTTGTGCACTGCTGGATGGCTGATTTACTGTAAATAGCGTGTCAATTTGTCCCATCCGCACCATTTCCTCTTTTTCAGATTCCGCCGTTATTCCCGTAAAAACATGGAAAGGTTTCTAGCAATGTGTAAACATTGTGAACACACTTAAACACATGTATATTTATAACAGATGGAAGCATGATAAAGAATGACAACGCGATAATATTCCAGACAGTTAAACCTAACCAATGCTGTGATACCTGCATGTTGATGTTCCCTGCACAGCTGAATTATGCAAAAGGGAGTTTTCTGGTGCTGGCTTGACAACTGTCGCCTCTTACACCTGTCTGGCTGGACTGCCTCCCAGTCTGTCTCTGATCATATAGATAGAAAGCACCACTAAACACATCTGCATAAATAATGAGAGGACATAGTCAGAGGTCCTAATGGGAGGACAATTCAACAAATAACCATTAGCCAGTACCATCTTTACTTCCTTCCTGTCCACTTTTCATCCTATAATAAATACTTTGTTGTATGTTTCAATGTATTGATTCATATCTGCATGAAAATTTCGTAACCACTTAGGTTTTTAGTAATTGTATTTGGCATTAAGAGTTTACGCTTCACGGTACAAAGATTATTAACATGAATCTTTATTTCATTTTCACTTTGTTTTTGGATTACACATAAAAAATAGTCCATATTAAATAAATGATCTTGGTAAAACATAAAACAGAAAGAGCAGAGAAAGTATTGTGCTTTTGCCCTTCGGCTATTTCACGTTTGCAAGCTGTGAGGAAGTAAATGAGACATGTAACACGTTGTCCACACCCACCAACACTCACGTAAACACACGGCAGTTGGCCCGAGGCGTGTTGTTGAGTGGAGAAGGACAGGTTTGTGGGATGAGGCCTGTCATTACTGCACCACATGTAGACTGCTGATTCTCTCCACCTTCTTCCCCTTGAACGCGATCTTTCTTCACTCATACTTCCATACAGCTCTACATTTTAACCAGTGTTTTTCTGTGCCACAGTTTGGGACTTTTGATACATGAACATTCTAAAACTCACAACATAGTGACTTTTTCATCTCCTGACATTAGTAGTTGTATCACTCTTTGATTACATGCTTTTAAAGTTGTATATTTCATACATGAGTGGTGCATTGTTTACTATAAAATCCTTTTTTTTAGTACCAGTTGATCATCATGTAAAGGAATGTGCAATGTTTTTGGAAGTATGTTGTGCTAATATTTTATTGTGGTTCACAGCATTTTCTTGAAATGGCCTTCTGTAGAGCTGTATGTGCATTTTAAATCATCTGCTCAGTGCCCGTCACTTCTTGCTTATTTAATCTTGATATTTTGGCAAATAGTTATCACCAACAGATCAGGCCCTCCTGTCTCTACATAGCCGGCAAGAGACGGCTAAACAACAACATAATGTTAGAAGCTAACATCATGCCAGTTAACGTCATACTCTAATGGCAAACAGGCGCTAATAGCAGCTAACAGAGGCAAAACAGCAGACCTTACTGATGGAAAATTACAGATGTCCTCACCTCAGCATCACTTTCATCATCACAAATGAGATACGTTGACTCATTGACAATGTGAGGAATAGTATGCAGAGATGTCCAGTGACTGGGGTTTGTTACCTTTCTTGACACAAATACCGATAAGCATGCAAACTTTTGTAGGCCTTTGGATCTCATCCAGTATAATTTGAGCAGTTGTTGATAACAGAAGGATATAAATTACGTGGTGTGAAGTCGAGGAGAGTAGCAGGATTGTACTTCACAGCATCAGTAAGCACATTCGGAGGGAGTAAGCTAACACCCACCTTCAGTCCTCCCTTGCTCAGTTTCGACACATTACAAACAAGATGCTTGTCATGAAAGTGTTTTACTTCCTATGTGAGCGTAAACACACTTGGTGTATACTCATAGTTGCCATACTTCATCTCATCTATGTCATTTTTAGGTTTTCCACTGCTCGTCAGTATAACACATCCAAAATTTAGGTGAAGTGGAAACAGGTGGAGCAAACTAGACACAGGTAAAGACAGATGGGAAGAAGTAGAGCTAAACACGAGAAACATAATATATAACTTCCAGCAGTAAATGAACTGAAACCGGGAAACACAGAAACATGAATGATTTCAACAGTGATGATAACACAGAGGGAAACACCGACAGCACAAGCCTGTAAATACAAGCAGTAACCAGAACTGAAATTAATAAGTAAGGTAAATACAATTCACCAAAGTAAGAACAAAGAAATCATAAAAGCAACCAAGCGTGATTTGAGTTGAGATTTAGTGATAGGTACGGTCTGCAGTATCCAATTATTCATTCAGTGTAATCTCAGTGAAAAGGCTTTTCTGTGCTTCTGACGCATTTGGAGTGATATTTCGATTGTCATTGTACACGATATCCTGTGGGTATGGCTGTATCATTTGCCACAGGTCCTCTTATTCTTCTTCTGCTTCTTCTTCTCTTCCTCTTCCTGGTAAGAAGATGACAGCCAAGTGTGTGTCACCCACAGTCTCCTCCTACTGTATGCCATGTCGGTGCGTAATAAACCTCCTCTCTGCGCCTCCATCTCACTCCTGCAGCTCTGTCAGTGTGTTTGTTGCCAAAATGAAAAGGATTTACTGTCACACACAGAGAGCCAAGGCTTCTTACAGCATGTTCTCACACACCCCCTGTCCCTCCCTTGCTAAGCAGCATGTGTGTGTCTGTGTGAGTGTATGTCAGGTAGGTTAATGCAGCCCTGTCATCAAAGGCCTTATCTCTGTTGGACAGGATTCAGCGCTCCACCTCAGTGTCAACTTTTAGATGTAAGCACACACACACACTCAAAATGGCATGACTTATGTCTTGGCACCTCATTAATGTTTCCCTGAAAGTTAAACTCATAACAAATACCAAACCAACTTTATTTGGTTAAATGTCAAACATGTCCGTGTGTGTTTGTGTGTAAGTGCTGGGTTTGCAAATCACTCTGGGATCAGCTTTGGAAAATTAATGCTGAAAGTATTTCTGGATCCATGTCTGAGTTGCGATGCTTTTAGTTGAATCTATTAATCCTGGAATGAGTACAGCTTGAGTTCTCAAGAACTGCACGCGCACTTTCTTCTGTTTCTGTTCTGCAGAATTTCTTTTAATATTTTAGATATTTGGTCTTTCTTAGATTTATTTAATTTTTAATTGGTATTTTTTATTACTGGAATGTTATTCAGACAATTTAATATGGTGTCAAAGCAAAAGGATTAGAGGAGACTATATTATAGTTGTGTTTACAGCCCATTCTCATTCCCTAAATGTCACATACTGACGTTTGGTCAGGGCCTCAGTGGGTACCCCTTTAGTATAATCTTTTTGCATTCGACAGGAGTTCATGCGTAAGTATGATAAACACAGAAATTACTGAACCTTGCAAGTTACTGAACCTGTTGCCCCCGAAGAGTCCATCGATGTGCATGTGTTTATGAATGTTAGACAGAGAGCTTACCATAGAAAAAGGGCTTGGATGAATGTGTGTGTAACTAGATGAATGAGGCTTGTTGTACAAAGCACTTCACATGGTCATTTGTGAAGTTTGTGAAGGAGGTTTATTACTAGTACACTATATAAGTACTAGTCCATTTATCGTTTACAAAGAGAAGAAATTTACCTTTTAAAGTCCTTTTTTTGCTGTGAAAGGGGGTATTTGAACCAAAATTATCATTATTTTCCTCCCTAAACCTAAACTTCAGAGCCAGTCAATCCTGAAAGTGAAAAATACTCCATTTCAGAAAAGACTGTGCTCTTCATGGGGTATCCTGGTGAATTTTTAAAAAAATGAAACTAAGTACGTACCCCTTCATCAGAAGGTTCCTGACTATCTGAGGTGTTGAGAAAGGCCTAGTTTCTATTGAAATAAACAGGATTATGCATTTTTTTTCTGCCATAGCAAACAAATTTAAACAAAACCATTAAAAAAATCAAAAGAAGGAAAAAGAGAAAGAAAGAAATGACGTGTTCCTGTGTTCCTCTGTAATAACTGACTACAAAATATTAACAAATTATTTTCAGTTCCTCCTAAGAGTTGTGATTCTAAAAATACAAAGTTACAATAAATGTATTAAAGACAGCTTGATGGTTTTTCTTGCTCAGCTAGTCAACATCTTCAAATCAATAGCCAAGTGTCGATCAGTTGCTTAAACTGTCTTTCATTGGTCCAGAGTTCTAACTAAACATTGGGTATCATCTGTTTTTTAGTAGATAATCGCTTAAAAATTGCTTGGACTGATTACCATGAGGTAGTTTCAGTAAGGTTTCAGGTAAATGCACATGAACGAATGTCCGCACAAAACATTAGCCCCTTTTCCAATTTACAGTATGTAACAAATAAATGGATTTCACTTGCTTATGTCAATAATAAAGCAACACATCTTGGAAGTTGTGGCCTGGTATGGAAGCAAGACACATATATGCAGATGCAGTGCCCAGACGGGTAACAGATAGAAGTACTGAAAGCTAATGCATTAATATAACACTGCTTTTACAGTCATCATTACAGAACACCAACAAAGAGCAGCAAACAGATTATGCAGATTATGCAAGAACCTTTCTGTTCTTGCATAATCTGCAAGGCTCCACAGAGCTTTTGTCAGCCATCACAGGAAGTATACACAATAAAATAGCCTAAAGACTGGTTTCTCTCCTCTAAGATTGCTTTCTTTCTGTAAAATAACCGGCCAATGTTTTCTGCTTCTCTTTGAATCGGCACCCATCTGTTAACTGTTATCTGGGACATGAGGATTACTGTAGCCACTTATTTGATGAACAGAAAGCATTATCTGTTTAACCCTGCACCTACAGGGGTGCCCACTTAATAATATCCACCCTTAATGATAATATTAATGTGTAACAAAGCACAAGTCAAGCAGAACAATTGGAGTCAAGCAGCCGCAGAGTGTTTTGGCAGCTTATCGCAGCGCTGCTACAGTCAAAGACAATTGGCATTATCTATAAAACAACTTATTACACTGACTATCAACTTAAAGAGGAGAAGGAGGCTGCACACATGCATGCACAAACACTCTGATAGACACAGAGGGAAACATGCACACAGGTTTATCTGTGGGGTCAAACCTATTATTAACCCCTGGGGTCTCGCTGTTAAACTCCTGACAAACAAAAGATCCTCCTGAAGGGAATAAAAAATCACACAACTAGCAAAGAAGCAGCCCGATAACTTGTTAAATAGAGAAAGCCACATGAAAACCATAAATAAGCTGTGATTGCTTCCTCCTCTTCCTCCTTCCTCCCACTCACCACTCACACCCCGAGGCTCACGAGTAAAGGCTTGGTATCAGGTGAAGGCTGATTTGGGTTTACCACCATTCCCATTGTCAGCGCCCTTTTATGTGTCATATTAGTTACAAAGAGACAAAGGCAAGATCGAAACAGCGGAAACCAGGTACAGCAAGAGGGAGATGGGAGGAGGGAAAGACGAGAGAGATGGAGAGCAAGGCAGAGAAAGCGGAGGCAAGCACGTTAATATCAAGGTTTTTTCCACTGAGGTCAGTGGGACGGGAACCCCTTATGGCACACACACGCACACACAAACACAAAAAGAGACAAAAACTCATCATCCAGAGGGAAAGCAACGAAGGCTACAGTTGCTGTCCTGTCCCAGAAATAGAGGATTGGCATTTACAGAAAGGCACTATCACGTTCCGATCACAGTTAATCAGTTTATCCTGATTTATTACAACTTTAGTGTTGCTCTATTAAGTTTGGCCCTTTGGTCCTGTTTTCACTAAGCCGAGTGTTGCAAACCAGGCAAACAGTTTAACCAAATCATTTGAAATACTTTTTGTTGTTGTGTGAGATACTGCAAATTTTGGTATCAATCCAATACCAAGTAAATACAGTAATGCAGTATGGCACTTTTGCCGATACCAACACTAATACTATCAACTTAGGCAGCTTATGTGGTGGAGATCAGTGTGTCATGATTTATGAGATGAATCACTGCCAATATGAAAATTATGAAGACATTTTAATGAGCACTGTGATTTTACTTTACACAATTAAAGGGTTGTACATAATAAAACACACTTTTCAGTGTTTCATGTATTTTTAAACTGTGGTATTTTGGGAGGTTTTTTTTTTTGGAGACCTGGTATATAAATGTGCCTGTCCCTAAAGCACTTTGGCTCTAGCGTCTGTTCTTTAAATGTGCTATAGGCTGTAAAAAAAAAAAAAAAAACAGTCAACATCTGGCATTTTACACATAAATCTGCAGCAACTGTGTGAGGGTATCAAGTCAATGTTAAATGTATTCAACACAGTGCAGTGTGCTACATACTGAACTTAGAAACAATACAAAAAAGGGATCAATCCTAACATGTTAGTATTGATATGATATTAATACCACCATTGGTATCGATGCCATGAATCAAACCATCCATTTTTCCTTATTTGGGAGAAAAAGGGTGTACACACATGGATACTGTAACATTTTTTAGGTCACTAAACATATAACTGATACAGCAAAACATGAACTTCCCTGAAAAACTAATAACCCACTGAGTTAAAGGATTGTCAAGGCAATTAGAGGGACTATTTGTATGAAATATGTGTATATGTGCATATGTAATGCATGTATATACTGTATAACTGCTATATCTTCATGATAAGGCCTCCTAAAAATATATGAAATGTTTTTATTTTGTTGTGATTCATTAGTGTTATTCATGCTAATGCACTTTTTGGATACCAAGAATTATCTGATTTTTTTTCTACTAACACACTAACTGAAGAGAAAATGGAAGAAGAAGCTCCTCCACCCAATCCCAGGGGACTCGAATGGGAACATTTCTGATCAGCGGAAGGACACTGAAGTAAACAATAAGATTCCTCTGCCTTCCTCTGAAAGAACAGGTGAGTGACATGAACGCAATTTGATAAGAGGTGTGTAGTATCAATGATAGTCTGGTCACCGATGAGACCAGATCCCAAGACGTGATCACTCACTGGCGGAATGGGCTGTTTATAGTTACACTGAAGAGATTTGCAAACTATTTGGGGAAAACTGTTCTCTGGACTAGATATTAGTTTGAAAGCATGACTTTAAACTTACAGGTTTAAGGTTTATGTAGGGTTTAGGCACAGGTTTTAGCTGTAAGGGTAAGCCTCAAACGCATTAGCAGTTCAAGGTTTATGGTCAGAGCCAGGTGAGTCTAGAAGTGTTTAAATGGCTGATTGAGTGATACTGCAACATATAAAAAGTACCATAAGAATAAAATGTTTGTGCTGTTGAACATCCTTCGAGATGCACAGTCGCCACTTTTATGCCTTTCTGACATAACTGTTATTTTTAAAGAATAATTTGTGGCTGAGCTGATGTTTGTTAAACCAAACCTACATATTTTAAATATTAACTGGCCAATATGGAAATTTTTTGCAACATGTTGTAATCAAGGTTGGACACGCTTTTGCCTTCAGAACTATCTTAGTTCTTCATGGCATAGATTTCTTAAAGATTTTGGTCCATATTGACTTGATAACCTCACACGGTTTGCTGCAGATTTCAGTCTCCAGGTGTGTCCTTCAGCTGCTGTAGCATTTAGAGATGCTCCTTTGCATACTTTGGCAGTTGCAAGTGGTTATTTGAGTGACTCTTCTATTCAACTTAAAGCAGTCTAGTTACTCCCCTGACCATTGGCATCAACAAGGCATCTCTTAACAAATATTCAATTGAGCAAATTAAAATCAGCATAACCTGCAAAAATAAAAAACAAAAAACTTTCACATTAGAAAAAGTAATATTAGCTTCTGCCAAATCATTACGCAAATGTAATATTTTTTTCCATGTAGTTTTTGAGCTAATGAATGAACACTTAATATCTGATTCCACTGAATGAGCAAATTGTGCATTTGATGCATTATAGCTTAATTTATTTAATTTTGACCAGTCGGATTCAAATATATTCAGTTAAAGTGTGTTTAGCAAAAAAGTGCCATATGCTATGTGCTAAAGATAAAAGCATTGAGGGCTTTGCTGAATATGTTTGCTGCTTTGTCACCTCTAATTCCACTGCAGGCATTTCCCAACAAGCATCCGAGTGTCAGACAGAAGTCTTCATCGACTGCTACTTACTCTTGCTCACACATACACACACAGAAAAAGAACATATTCAGCAGCTAGCCTTGGCCCCAGTGACTCCAAGATGCAAAACTTCCATCTAGCTCCAGCTTCAATGAACATCAAGGTTACAGTTATATTCAGTGCCATCCAGCTGATTTAATAAACACCAGGGGTAGATGACCTCGAACGCCTGGCGTTTTTCTCAGAAAAGAAAATGAGACTGGGACTAACACAGACATCCTGATTTTCTGTTTAGCCAAATGTTCCAACTTACAAAAAAAGGATAATTATTAGTATTGTGCAGCTGTTTATCCTATTGTTTTGATAATGACCCAAAGCACTTCTTCATCAGCAGTGTGTACTGTATGTGATTCTTTCATGGCCCAGTCAATACTTTTTAATTTTGGTTTAAAAATTAAAACGCAATGCTGTAATGGTTTTTTTGTTTTGCACCATCTCTCATCTGCCAGTCAGATCAATGCATGAAATGAGGATGCCCCCAACAAGCCAACCAGGCCAAGGCAGGTGTCTATGTCGTCAGGCAAGACCTCTTTCTTGTTTTGTTTTTTAGAGCTGAAAATTCTTGCTGAATTTTGAAAATAGCTGAATAGCTGAAAATGACCATCGTGGATCTCTTATTTCAGTTATGAAGCAAAAAAACAAAAAAGTTTAATAATACCTGGATTTAACTGTTTGATGCAGGCTCACTTCCTCTCCCCTACGGTGTTCTCTGGTTTCATAGTAGGTCAGGGTGGCATGAGAATGACCTGGCAGGTAGGGTCAGAGGTTACAGGGTCAGCACTATGCACAGGTACAGGGGTCATGTTACACATGAGGAGACAGGAAAGGGGTCTTGTCACTCACTGTCAGCAGATCATAGCACTGAACCATAGCCTTCACCTCCCTGACAAATCTCTCAGCACTGTGGCCTGTAGTTCCAAGGACCAGGAAAGATATTTAAATATGGATCAATATTAAGTTACTGACCTTGTGACAATCACAGAGACTTCAAATCAAACTTGTTTCATCCACAATGGGTGGTAGACCATACGCTAATGTAGTTATCACTAATCCCATTCATAATACCAGTGTTGGGGGGTCATTTCTCAAAAATAATGCAGTACATTAGTTGATCATTTGTAGACTACTTGCTACTCTACTACTCTACTCTCATTACTCCATAAATTGACATGAAACAGACTGTAAAAACAGTTACTAGTTAACAATATAAACCTCAGGCTACAGTTCCATTTAGCAACATCTTGAAGTTTTTACATATGAACAGAAAGCAAAGATGAAAATCAGCCTAAAAGACTCTAAAATCACTGCTTCTGTTTTCCTTTTGAAATTCAGGCATTGGCTGCTGTGCTAGTGTCTGCATACACTGAGTTTTATCATCACTCTGGGTTTTTGGCTTGCTTTGTGTTAGCATGCTGCCTGCGCAGATGTTGCAGACAGCTGAAGTTATGTTAGCAGTGTCATGCAGTTGATTCTGTCTGTGCTTTACCATTGCACCCTTGTCCTTTTGTGCAATAAAAATAAAAGTAATGTCCATATCGCCAATCCTCAAAAGCTGAACCTGTTCCCACACACAAACTGAAATCTACTGATTGTAGCACAAGAGCACATTCGGTAATGAATTTAGTACGGTAATGCACTAGAGTACTGCATTACTGAAAAATGCACAGTGATAGGAAAGTGTTACAGAAACAAAAAGTTTTATGTTTCATGTTTAAATGCCCTGCAGATTTGAGATATGTGGTTTTTAGAAGCCGAAACTGTCATGATTCAGCAATGCTAACAACAAAAAAACACAACAGCTAAACACTACTTTTCAACTACAGCCGAAAAGTAGCCTTCTGGCTAAATCTGGCCTATTTACATTAATTTATGTTCGTTAATATGCATTGTCACTTTTAAATACATAAATTCAAATTCAAGGTAGTGTTCAAACTTCTTAGATCACAGAAATTTTAAATAGAGCAACGTGGTCGTTGCAATGAATGGTTTGGGAAGTGCATTCATCTGGAGGACAGAAATTGTTTTTCTTACAGTAACTAACATAGATTTACACTCAGTGGCCATTTTATCAAGTGCACAATTTAATGTAACTCCACAAAACTATCATGCTCCAAAGTCTGTGTTTTAATATCTATAGTGTAAGTTCAGGCTGTTCTCATTCCTCCGGCATGAAATTAGGCAGTTTTGTTAAAGCCTTTGGCATTTCTCTTTCTCACACAAGGTGTTCTTTGACCTTGACTTGCCCAATTTTGGAATTAGTGAAAAAGCCTCATCATTTTTTTCAACATGAAATAGTCTTGGTGTGAAGTGATGAACCTTACCATAGGCTAGCCAGAAAAAACAAATCAAATGGTAGAGTGAAAAGAAAGCAAAGCAAAGAAGCTCAAACAAAATGTGAACCACAGTCTTCCAGCTAATAAAGCTTCAAGTAAGAACCACTCTTCCAATCTGTATATCATCAGTGGCCACTTTCAGTGGCCAGTACTGCCTATTATGTAACACCGCTGGATGTTATCATGAACATCATGCAGACGCAGTCTGGCCCTGTGTTAACACACATGTACCATTCATTCTATGCTGAATTACACTGAATTGTGATCCTTTGAATGCAAAAAGAAACATTTTAAATGTTTGTCTATCCACATGCCAAGTGTGCCTGATGTAAAAAGTATGTTTTCCATGTTTGTACACTACATCATGTGATGTCAGACTTGATGCTTTACATGGGTTTGGTACTGTATGGCTTCTTTTTTTAATCTATTCATATAAGACGTCACAACATCACATGTAACACTGCATCGTTTTAAACCATGCAAATACATATTATAACCATATGACATCACTATACCAGCATTAAACTAGAAATAATATCTACTGTACATCTGCACATAGTTCACTGGTTTTGAAATCTTTATATTTAATGCCATTCTCTGTCTCCCTCTAGTGCTAACTGGCCCCTGGCTGCTAGAAGGAATTTTAATATACCCACATCCAAAGTTTTTAAAAAACAAGCGATAAAACACATCACACAACAGCATTCACATGAATGTAGCAGTCCCAAAGAAGAACACAGCAGTAAGAAATCACAGTTATTCTAATAGGCTCTGACCTTGTTTCCTAAAAACTGATCTCAGCAGATAGAAAAGTCAGGAAGGCTAAATGTTAAGTTTCTTGAGAAGATGAAAAAACAGAGGCAGTTCATTCAACTTTATACAGGTGACTTCTTTTATTATTTGAATTTTGTGTGCGTTGAGCTTTATTTTCCCTCATTTAGGTTTCTGTATCTGGTTATACTCATATTACTCCATACAGAATGCTGCTGTATATTTTGATGTGTTTGCAGTTTTTAGCAGCTACAGGCACACACAGATATGGCGTACTATACTGTAGATGTGTCCACTTTTCGGGATATCCAAGAATATAATAATTATGCCGTTGGCTGTTTCGCGATGTCAGAGTGTTTAACCTGAGAACTGCAAACGCACACACTTACACACACACAGATTCACCAGGCTTTGGGATCCAACAGCTTAGCATGAAAGCAAAGGTGAAACTGAATCTGTAAATTGCAGAGCAGGGAAAAGGAAAGAGAGAGAGAGAGGCCGAGAGGGATAGACAGAGAGCTGTTATCAGAGCAGGGGCGTGTGTAACCTCATCCCACTGCTAGAGTTTCCTGATCGGGTCACCTGACTGCAGCCTCGAGGTACGATTGGCTGATTGGCTCTTGTAGTCAGGTAATGATGTAAGGTGAGTGTGTGGGAACGACAGAGGGTGATAAACCTGTGTGCGTCTGCGTGTATGTGTGTATCGGTGTGTGCGTGTGGGAACAGGGTAGGTCGATAAGAGCTTTTCCCATTGCTGCCATATGACCCACTCACCTGCCTACCTAACACTGGTTATCACCAAATCCTACACAGCAGGAGGTCTGGGTGCGTGTGAATGTGTGAGCATATGCATGTGCTGATGGAAAATGTGTGCGTCTCCCTGTGTGCGCAGCCATTCAGTGGTACATGTGAGTGTTTGAATAAACCAAGTGAACAGAAAGTGCCAGACTTAGGAAAGAAGGGTTTGATCGACCAAGGTGCAAACTGCAGATTGTAATCACTACACAGCACACTCGGACGAATGACTGATTAAGATTTTTGTATGATTCAGTTCAATTCAATTTTCTTTATATAGCACCACATCACAATAAGCTTCAAGGCAATTTGCACTATATTATAATGTAAAGACACTACAATATTAGACAGAAAACCCAACACTCAGACGACCCCCTATGAACATGTTCTTAGTGACAACGGGAAGGAAAAACTCCATTTTAACAGGAAGAAACCTTGAAGTTTTTTCACAAAATAATTTCAGTTAGTTTTCTTTTTTTTTCCAGAATCTAATTTTTATTTCTATTTTAGTTATCTAAAATGTTTTGTTTTGTTTTTTTATCTAGTTTTAGTTTTCACCTAAAAAAAAATATTTTAGTCATATGACAGAAAAGTTCAATCTGGCTCTGCTTTGGTTAGAATGCAACTCAACATCATCCTGCAAGACGTGAGATGGATAACAACAAACAATGTGAGCTTAATTTCTAATGTTTACCTTAAGATAAACTCAACTTTTGCTGTTTTTTGGCTTCAGAGTATTTCCTGTATAGCATTTTAAGCCTGACTTATACAGCTCTCTGTGTACACTGACAACAGAAATAACATCTGTCATTGAATGCAGTCTGACAATCTTATATCTTATAGACTGGTTTGTATGAAAACCAACTTTTTTATATATTAAAAATCCAAACCTGTTCTTTAAGAAAACACTGATTTACTTTTTGAGACTGGGCCTCGGCGCTCTCCGGGGGTGTTCAACAACCATATTCACATGCAAACACACACAAACACATAGACACCATCACTAACAACAGCTCCCAGCACCCCTGCCACGGCCATCCGCACCATCCAACACTGTTCCCACATCTTCGTTGCCCAAAACCTTAATTGATCTTGGCTTTTAGCTCAGCATGTGTGTGTATGTATGTGTGTGTGCTTCTGTTAGTGCTGTGTGTGCTGCATGTGTGTTTGTGTGTGTTCTTTTTGGACAGAGACAGAGAGAGACAGGAAAAGAGGGAGTGACAGTCAGTAGGAATAGATTTTCTGGGAACTGGGAGCCCCCAGGAACACCACACTACATTTAACACACACACACTCACACACATCAGCCCCCTCAAGCTGGAAGAAGCTGGCTGGTTCTCAGACACCTGGTCATTACCATTGCTAATTAGGTGCCATTAATCAGGCCTGTATGAGTGTGTAAGTGCAAGCATGTGTGTGTGTGTGTGTGTGTGTGTGTGTGTGTGTGTGTGTGTGTGTGTGTGTGTGTGTGTGTGTGTGTGTGTGTGGTTTTTATTTTTAATGTGGGAATGTGTGAGAACTAGACCAAACAGGAAAAAAAGCTTTTTTTAATGATACAAGGTGAGAGCTTTAACAATGTCGCAGTGGCTGAAAACATCCCTCATAACCAAAACAAAAACCTTCCACTTGTGTGTCACTGTCTGCCACAGTCTACCACCCATAGGGGACCCAAGCCAAGCCATATATATAGGGCACAGTATGTTACATAACTATTTTTTTAAAAGAAAAAAAAAACGAAACTAAAACTAAACATCTTTACACTGGCTCATACTTACTTACAACTATCTCTAATTATTCTAATTGGATAATCTGACTATAGTCTATAATTGGGCAGTTTTTTTTTATTTATTTTTACATTATGTATATGATAATTTGCTTTTGTTTTTTACGCTTCCCAATTTAATTGTATAGTCCTAGCTGTGGTGGCCATTGTAGAACAAACAACCCAGCCTGCTATGTATCTATAGTGAGTGTAGGCTGTCAGTCTGTTCTCTAGCTCAACCAGGTGTCCATATTTATCTACACTGGATGAGGCTGTAGAACTTCGTGAGAGGAGTCAGTGAAGCTCACTTCTGTATGATGACTTACTAACGAGGTAAGCTGTTGAGGATATCCTGAACTTAACTTCTTAACAAGCCAAATTAACTTAACACCACACACAACTTGCATGCTTTCTCTTAAATAAATGTAGCAAGTTTTTAGAGTGTAGTGCTGCTATTATGTGGTTAGCTGCCGTTAGCTGCCGTTAGCAAAACTTTCTTTGAAGTGGTTCAAACATTGCCTGACTCGAACATCTAGTCAATAAACTCTTATATGTAAAATGTATTCAAGCTGTTTACCGAAAGGAAAATTAGATTTATAGGGCACTCTGGCCAAACATTAGGTGGTGTACTTTCAGCTTTTAACCAGCTGAACAACCTAAACAACCAGCTTGTTTAGGCGGCTCGTTGTCAGCTGTGCAGAGACAGGAGGGTCATGTGTCTGATGTGCTGATAGTAAGTAATTGCTAAAATATCTGGAATAGCTAATCATGTTTATGCATGTGTTAGAGCCCCGACTTCAGTTAAGGAGATAAGGCTTGAGGTGAGGAAGAAGAGGATGAGCTGAAAATGAGGCAGGACAGAGAGCAGTGGTCATGGAGAAAGACATAATGAGAAAGCGATGATAAAATATACATGTACAAATATTACATTGTAATATATAGTTTGAAAGAGCTATTAGTGATCTGTAGAGCTTAGATTTTTAGTGAAAACACTGGTTGTTGGACTATTTCATCATTGGTTGGGACAGAAACAAGCTTTCTTGTAGAGCAATAAAACAAATTTTACTGTTTTGTTTCATTTCATGTTATTTTCATTTCAACAGTGGTTTTTTTTTTACTGTTACAAAATTAAATAAACTTTTACACATTACATTTTACACAATGTTAAATAGATTTGGTGAGTGTGGCACTGCTAGCACAGGCATTCGCCTTTCCTTCCAGGTTATTGGGTTAGCATTCATGCTGTGCAGTGAATGGAGTTACATATTGCTCTGGTCAAGTGGCTGCAAGTCAATTTAATGTGACAAAGCTTACATCCCACAATTATTTTCTAGATTAAAAGAAGGTCCTTGTTTGTACAAGTCTGTTATCTGTCCCACTTTTCACATTGAAAGTATCATCCGTTTGACTAATCACACACATCCACAATAATGATTTTCTAATGGCTGACCTATGGTCAATAGGCTTGACCATTGCTACACACAAAACTACTTTCCTGAGCATTTCTCACAACAGGTGGGTTAGTGTGTGTGTGTGAGCATGCATGTGTGATGATAATGAGTGAGATGCATCAGTGAGCCTTGTCAGGGTGTTAAGGAGGGAGTTGGTTGCAAATCAGAACACACATCTCCTACTGTACCATTACATTCCTCAAGTGTTAGCATAGGCAACCCTCTCTCGCCAGCTCAATCAGCACTAAACAATAATAATGCAAATATAACAGAAAACAGAATGCAGGACACGTTCTGAATCGTATAAATAGAAGGTTCCACTTTGAATATCCATGAGTAAGAATATATAATAATAATAATAATAATGGATTGGATTTATATAGCGCTTTTCAAGGCACCCAAAGCGCTTTACAATGCCACTATTCATTCATGTGGAAATAGAATCGTTCATTTTTAAAATTTCTTGTTTTTTTTTTCAGATCTACTAAGCTTCTGGTCGGAACTGAAAAACACGGAGCTGACACTGAAAAGTACAGTTCTGACAAAGCACAAAACAAATGTCATCTTTATGATTAAAGCCCAATGCAGCCAATCTTAAACCAATATTAAAGCATGAAGTTGATGTCATATTTTAACATGTCAAGTTTTAACATGACATCAGTTTGTTTAGTCTGTCTGCTTCCTCTTTGTGGCTCTCAGCCCAGAGTAACAAGCTAGGCAGAAAATCAACAGGCAGCTCTGGTTGAAAAAGGAAAAAACACGGACAGGTGTTAGGAGCTCGGCAACTTTGAAAAAGGGCAAAAAGATACCTTGACAAAACATGAATAAAATATATCAAATCAGACATTATTCTGGGATATTCCAAGTTTTTTTAAGCAGTTAGTTTCCACAAAAAGGAAACTAGTGACAGGGTCATGTGCACAAGACTCATTTGTTCGTTTATTATGAATGAAGGGAGAGTTGACTGTCCTGCATGGTCTCATACAAGAGCTACATTACATTACTGAAAATCTTAATGGTGGGTATGAGATCAAGGTGTCAGAGCTCGCATGCTGACAACTATCCACCACCAAAAACACCTTCAAATGGAAGACTATTGACAGAACTGGACCATGGAGTGAAGAAAGAAGGCTGGCCTGGCTCCTGTACTACAAACCACATACCCACAATATCTTTTTCTTATCTGCTTTCTCTTGATCTAACATTGACAGTCAAGCTAAGCAGTCACAAGATGGCTGTTATCAGTTTGATAAGTTAACCCGGGGTTTATTGGTTTAGCTGCAAGCAAGTTCTCCTGAAAAGGGCAGCATTGGCAGGATTTGACAGGTCACAACCATGGATAAGTCTACTAACAGCAGAGCAGCTAGTCTTACAAGGGAAGAAAACCTATATCTCATCCTTGTCATGGGAAAAGTAGTCTACAGTAGTTAAGTACTGAAACACACACAGTAAGAATGTATGTGTGTTTTAAACACTTTCAGATGGCTCAGTAAGACCGAGTTCGTTAATAGAATAAATAGGAATATATGAATAAAGCCTATTTAAAGAGAAATGTTGGCAAAATTGTAAGTTAACAGAATATGAACATTCTGTCATTAAAACACAGGATAATCTAATGAATTACAATTATTACTCCACTAAATTTTCATGTGTGTCTGTGCATAAGATAGTTGTAGTTTTGTTTTGTTGCTTCTTTTTAATTTCAGCCTGCTGTGACAACCTCTTGTGACAAGAGAACAAGCTTTCCCCTCTTTATCTAGGAACCTAGATTCCTTACAGGTGCTCATCAAAAGACTTTAGATGTTGGAAAAAAAAAACTTAGGTCTGAAGAATCTTTCAGGAAGGGGACAAATATTTTCCCAAGAACTGATCGGTCAGTGGTTGGTGAAAGTATTCCTGCTAATAATCTGGAACATAACTTGCTCTGCAGCAGGTTAGTCCTGCAGCATAAGTTACTATGGTGATGTACCCTGGTAAGAAGTAACTGCCTCCATAAAACTGAAAACCCAGCACTAACACCACAATTACCTGGATAATCCTTCTTTGTAGTACAGGCCTCTGGTCTGAACAATGTTTCGTGCATGTCCAGATACATGCTAAGACATAAAAGTAGAAAAACAATGGAAAGTGACATTCCATGCATCTCTGTAGTCGTTAATTTCTCACATAACACCTACTTAAACACTGTTGCAGGGGCATAAAGTGCTCTGCCAAACTCCAAAACACTGTTTAAGAGTTTCAGAAAGTGTTGACTTGGACCCAAATTCTGATCCAGCATCCACTGGATGTGTTGGAAAACAAACCCAATGCAAACAAGGCCTAATCTCTGAGTTTACAGTATTCCACAATGTTGCCTCATACACCTCCAGAGATTTTGTTGGGTACATCTCTTGGTGCATCAGAGCTGTTCCTGGGCCCCGAGGAATATTAGGCAGGGCTTTTTTTTGTGAATAGCACAAAGAAATTCTGTCTTAATTTTATTATTTAATAATTTTTTGAGTCTTGAAAATAATATGTGAGTATTTACAGCAGCAGTATAGTAGTATGTGCAGGCTTTTGTCTAACACAAGAACCAGCCAGGGCGTAAGTGAGGTTCATCTATGTAAGTCCCGGGACACCAGCATCATGTGTTGGTTACACAGACCATTTTTGCTAAAAACATTCACTCAGAATGGTTTAAGTTTTCTAGCGACAGGTTGACAAAAAAGGAAGGCACCATAAGTCAGTCTCACCCTATGCTATAAAATAAATGTGCTTATCTCAAGGTTGTCCACAGGCCCTGTCAGAGTAAGGCCAGGCGGCTGAAATCTAACCCCAGGTATTCAGCGCTTGTGACAGACAGTCTCAGGCCCATAGGAGTCTCTTGAAAATGTACTTGTCAAGGTTATGAAACTTCTCTGAATCAATCTTTCACAAAGCGCCTTTGATTTCAATGTAACACCATCTGAAACAGCAACTTTCAGAATTCCACCTTAATAGATAACAACTATCAGCAAAGCAATGTAATGTTCTCTCATCTTCAGCACTAATTGCCCAGCAGAATATTGCATCGGCTGAAATCTTCAGTGCTGAAATCCAAGTAATGCGACCTCATGTCCTTTCATTTCTGAGTTTTATACACACTGGCAGTCTCCTAGTTTCCTCTTGCTTAGATCGATCGTTCATTTGATGAGTTCGCGTTGTGAGGGTTTAATGCAGTGTGCTCACAATAGTTACGAGCCAGGAGTCATTCGCCACGGTGAAGGATTTCAGGTTGGCTAGAAGGAAAAGCATTGTTTAAAATCAGATCAGAAAGAAAGGAAGTGATTTGATTTTAATATAAAAATGTTTTAAAAATTAATAATCATACATTAAGTACACGATGGTTGTTATTAGTTTCAGCTGCCACTTATGTTATTTTCATTTGGAGGCAAAAAACTCGAACTGGAAACATGTTACTGAACACAAACCCACGTGTGTACACATACAGATCAATTCCATTTAAGCTGACTATTTCAGCAATAATGAGCAATAATCTCAAAGCTAGTAGAAAGGGACCCCTCATCACCACCACTACCACCTCTCTCTGTCACTTGCTCTTTCTCTCTCTCTCTCTCTCTCTCTCTCACACACACACACACACACACCGACCAACTCTCTGTCGCTGAAGTAATGGAAATTCCTTGTGGGTGTAAATAGTTGTTTATTGAAGTCACTGCGAAGTGTGTGTGTGTGTGTGTGTGTTAGATCTTGTTAACAGGTTGAGTTACTGCTCACACCTACTGTACGGTGTTCTGGGAATCCATCCTACTTGACAAACCATCCTACCTGTTCTGCGTTCTGCGCATGCACGTTCTGCCTTTGTTAATATGAGCTAGAAGCATACTTTAACGGCTAAAATTAATGGGCAAATCATGCTACCTTTGTGAATGTTACCTACAAGCATACTTTAACGGGTAAAATGAAGTGCCAAAATGTCCTGGCTTTATGAATATGAGCGGGAAGCATACTCTGATGGGCAAAGTTAAGTGGCAAACCGTCATACCTACTTACATTTGTGCTGGAATTACTCTGTGCCAGCAGAAATGTGCATAAACTACTTACGGTAGGACGTTTTACCAAAGTAGGATGGTTTGTCAGAACAATGGAACTAACGCAAACCCACACAAACAGTATTTCACTGTATGCACAGCATGTACCCTGTCATCTGTCAGTGTGTTTCACATTGTTATTATTTCTGCTATTATATAATACTTTAATAATAGACGCCTTAACAGAGCACTGCACTCATAGACAATGTAAAACATGGACGTATCTTCCCGTCAGAAAAAATAACCCAAAAAAGGAGTGTCCTAAATCTGCATTTCATCTGAAGTCCACTAGATGGCGATAGCTGTAGTCCTTGTCCTGTAGAAGTCTATGGGAAAAGTTGATTTCTGTAAACACTTTCCTGCCTGGTTTATAGGCTCACTGACTCGTGTTGGGTCAGAATGAACGAAAATTAAGTCAGATTTGTAGCTCATGGTCATACCACATTTCAAAATGAAGGGGTATGAGAGTAAATCACATCTTTAGCCAATGAGCATACAGTTTTACAGTATGACCTGTCCTTCTGCATCCCATCTGTTTGCGTTTTTTAACCAAGATGGTGATGGCAAAAATACTCATCTCGTGGCTTCAAGGTAGAATTTCAGAATCCAGTGGGTGACATAACCGTAGCTACAGCCATCTTTTATTTTGTAAATGATTGTGCTATATAGTAATTAACACACCAGTAGAACATTCATAAAATAAAAATCTACAGTAGATAACCTTTGACCCTCTAGTGATTCTAAATTATATTACAGTAGGCAATGTTCAAAAGACAAAAGTGTTGCCCCACATCATATCACTTTGCATTTTTCCTTGTAGCCTATCAACCACTATCAACATAGCACACCAAACAATAAACACAGAAGAAATAACAATGTAACTATGAACCAGGAAAATCTGATCTTCCACTTTCATATCTGTTCCTATTTCCATACTATGTTCTATAACATTTTGCAAAGATAAGAGAGGAGCTATAACAGTAATGATAAATACAGGTTACATTGAGAGAGAGAAAATCCCAATGCTCTCTCTGCAGCGCTAGCAACAACAATAAAATACAGAGGAATCCCCATCAGTATTGTCATTTCTGGAGATATCAAAACTTACAGTCAGATGTGTTTTGTTGTCAACCTGTGAGGTTACTGTATGTCTAAAAATCCCAAGAAAACAAACAGAAAATATGTCTGTATGAGCTCCAGAAAATTGAATACAGTACTGTGCCAAAGTCTTGAATGAGCCCTCTTCTTTTTCATATTTTGGTAGAAAAATGAAAAATAGGTGCAGTGATTTATCAAAACATGTGCAAAAATAAATGGAAATACAGTGTATAAGGCAAAAGACAAGCTTGGAAGTCAATATTTGGTATCACCACTTTATTCTTCAACACAACCCAAACTCTCTAAGGCAGTTTTCTTGTATTATCTTTAAGTAGTTCTTATGAATCATTCTTCAGGTTTCTTGAAATACATTTAAAGCTCTTCTTTGGGTGATGACTGCCTTTTGTTCTGTTCTTTGTCAAGATGACCCAACACTGCTTAAATAATGCTGAGGACTGAACTCTGGGGAGGCCAATCCATGACTGATCATCTTCCACTGTGTGTTATTCTATCAAGCTATGCTTTTACTGTGCTGACAGAGTGTTTGGGATCACTGCTATGCTGCCAAATGGATCGAAATCTGGTAATATTCTTCTGGGTTCATAATTCCATTTGCTGTCACAAGATCTTTAATACAAGCGACTAAAATGCAGCTCCAAACCATGACAGAGACTCTACCATGATTTATAGATGGCAGTAAGCACATCCTCCTTAGAAAGAAAATGTATAGAAATATAGAAACCTTTGCACAGTACTGTACATCTTGATTTTAAAAGTATATTAAAATATATTCATATATAATTGAAGCCTGTTATTGATGATTTACGGTGATGTAACCCACCAAATGATTTTTAAAGTATTGATGGCCCATTTTCATCATCTAAATGATCTCTGTACTGGCATCCATTGCTAACCTACTACAGGATGATAACTCTTTACAACACGTGTTGGCCAAAGTACTTAGCACATGAAAAATCCATCTGCTAAGATGATAAATCATAGTATTTTGGTTTTAAAAACATATCTGCAAATTAGCACAAAAATGTGCAGCTCAAAACTGACCACAGATCATTGAAAGCTGATAGGGATAGTCTGTCTAGCACAGCAGTCACTCATGAGTCTCTATCAAAAATCACTGGTTTACTAACAATAAAAAAAATGTTTTAAAAAATCCTCTAATCTAAAAAATCTAATCCTCTCAAAAATCAACAACCAGACAACCTCTTCTGAACAACGACTTGGTGAAAGTGGGAAGGAACAGCTCCCTTTTAACAGGAAGAAACCTGCAGGTTAGAACCAGGCTTAGGAAGGGGCGACCATCAACCATGTCTAACTGGGGGTAAGGGGAAGAAGACAAGACAAAAAAGACACGCTGTGGGAGAGAGTCAGAGATGAATAATAACTGATGACTAAATGTAGTGTGGTGTATAAATACAGAAGTGAGTGAATAGAGGTGAGTCAAATAGAAATGCTCGATAAAGAGACTCTAGACCTATGATAGCGTAACTATGCAGGGTTCGGTGTCAGCTGATTCAGCCCTAACTATAAGCTTTATCAAAAAGCAAAGTTTTAAGACTGATCCTAAAAGGTTGCCCACATTCAAACTGGGAGCTGGTTAGGGAGGCAATAACTCACAGGATGAATGCATACAGATAACTTGAGAGTGTTGTTTGAGCTGAAGGAAGGGAAATTCCTTTTATTTTACATGTTTTAACCGATTTCTGTTTTTAAATTTCATTGGGCAAGCACTGCTAGTCTTGCTTGCCCTGACAGATATCCATAGTCTGTGAAGTAGTCGTTTTATAATTTGGCAATGATTATGTAAAGTAGTATTAATATTTAGTAAAATATTGATGCTCTGTTTCCTTCACAATATAGTGTATTATTAAATACAAATTGCTTCCATCCTGTGTTGACAGGAGAGCAGTAATTCTCCATCTCAGGAATGCTGTAAATGCATCCATAGTGTTTAATCAGGTCTGGGATATGGTTGTCATAAACCAATCACAGGGGAATTGAGTCAGATGTGGAACCCATGGGAGAAGTGCTAAGTGGTTGGTGTAGAGAATAACAGCGAGAGGAGCGGATCAGAGCCCAGCAAAGCTTCACAACAAGGTATAAACCACCACAGACAAAAGATTAGATTTACACTATGGAATGAGAAAGAGTGTTATTCATGTGTTCGGGATTATTAGTAGTATATTTCAATACTAGCCTCACAGCTGGCAATATTCATTATGCGTAACAGCGTTTGAATGAACTAGATATATTAGATACTGTGTGTAAGGCCAGAGAAAGGCCATGTGGAGCTGGAAGTGTAGCCCATTAAGTAATTTATGGGAACCTGTAACCTAGTTAGTGATTCATCTGTGGGTGACAAGAAAGGAGCTTATTCATTTTATTCACTCAAAGGTCGGTCAGTTTATTTGGGGACAAAAGAAATCACAGGTTATGAAATCTGCATATTCCATTATTTCGCTTCCATTTTCCCTTTGTGCTGTAAAATTAGTCACAAGCCTATAAACCGAACAAAACAGAAGCCAGTTAAAAAACTGAAATAAATTAGTTACTTTACTTGTGCTGTAAAATCTGCATCATTCAATTTCATCTTCACAACTTTCCTTTCGTTCTGCACTTTACATGTGCTAAAAATGTCTCAGGACTTGAACAGAAAGTTTATTTCTGCAGCCTATTTTCCTTCGAACTAACTGCAGCTCAGTGTTTGAACCGTATTACAGCTGATAAAACCCATTCGGCAGATCCGAGGCATATGGGAGCCAGATTACCAAATGTTCCGCACCACATTAGTCCCATATTACATTAAAATCGTGGCACTTTGGGTTTCATTTCAAAACATACTCAGAAATTAAAGCATTAATTACTGTAATGATGGTAATCTGAGGAAATGTGACACCACGTTAAAGCATGACAGATTTAGAATATTTCTGTACGGGGCTAATTTAAAAATGGTTTAATTCTAGCAGAGGTTTGAAGCTGCTAGGAACCCTGGGGGACTGTTTGACATGCTGCCATGTTGACAAAATGATACACCAACGAGTTCTCTAAACTTTTTCAAACCTGGGTCTGTGCAGGAGATGGGACAGTGGTATAAGCAGGTTGTTTTAAAAAAGACATTAAGTTTAAAAGGGTTCTTACTGCTGGGATAAACCAGGCAGCAGCCCTGCTGGGAACAGTTCAGATAATGGGGAAAAAGTATGTTCAGATGGTAGGGAGTGAGTGTTGTATTGTTCACCCTTACAGTACATGGAAGGACACTTATTAAGTTGTCAAATTTGGGAATTAAAGATATCTTTAAGATATGTTTAAGATTTTTAGGTCATTACATTGAGTATAAACTGAGTCCTGTGACTGAGCTATCTATCTCTCTAAGATTTATGCTTTAAACCCATAGTTTGTGTAAAGTGTTATCCAAAAATGTCTAATGAAGTGAAGTTTTTCCAAATGGTAACACTCAGTTTGAACATCAGCATGCATGGAGCTGCCTGAGTACAGCTACAAAATGACAGTGAGAAAAACGAAAAAGGTATGCTCTTTTTCAGCTTATTATTTTTATTCTTTGGACTCTGCTCAGGTAGCATTTTTTCAATTTATCAGTCAAATAATCCTTACTTGCCTTGCACTGGTTATTGGACGACTGCTGTGTTCATCCATTGACTGAAAGAAACCAATTTAGCTTCCTTCCCCTAATTTTGAGCCAGTTTTTTTCTGATTGGCCTCCCTCATAAACAGCAATTTTAGTTAGCAGGTGAGTGCGCCATGTTTTCAACAGCCCTCTGGTTTAGAGCAGTCTAAAGTATGGAATTTTAGCTCACAGGTATTATTTATACTTACTGGATGGTGCAAAAATGGACCTGCAGTGCAGTGAAGCATATTTGACCCACTTAAATGTTTAAAGTCATCAACAAATTTTAGTTAGTCTGAATAAGTACAAAATGCAGTTTTTAAATGATGATTTAATTCAATGAGATAAAAAAAAAGTTAACCAAACCTACCTGGCCTTGTGCAAAAAAGCAATCAAATAAGTAGTTAAATCATGAATTAACTGCAATTAACCTTTTTTTTTTCTTTTTTGGAAAGCTCATAGTTTAATTTCACCAATCACACCCAGGCGTGTTTACTGCCACATAAAGTGGTTGCTTGATTCAACAAGAAATGTCTTAATAGTACAATCTGTCTGACAAATAAACATCCCAAAAAAGCAACACAACATGCCACAACCTTAGGAAAGAGCTGAGAAACAAAGTCATCTATCAGTCTGTAAAGGGTTTGAAAGCCATTTCTAAGACTTTGGAACTCCAGTGAACCACAGTAAGAACCATTTATTTTTTGGCCAGCCAACCAAAATTATTCCAAGAGTGCATCAATGAGTCATCCAGAAGGTCCAAAAAACATCTAAAGAACTGGTGGCCTCACTCGTCTTGATCAGTGCTCATGATTAAACAATAGGAAAGAGACATTGCAAAAATGGCATCCATGGAAGACAGACCAAGACAAAACCGCTGCTCACCAAACTGGGTTGTCAGCAAGGAAAAAGTTTGAATTAGAGGTATGGATTTTGAGGGTTATTTTTTAAAGCAAAAAGTACACAGGGGTTAAATACAGTATTTTATATTTCAGCAAACAATATTTGCACCTTCAACATGGACTGCATTTCAAGAAATAGACCAATATTAATCTTTTATAAGTCCAGCTAGAAATTGTCAGACTCTGTAAGAAGCAAAAGAAAAACAAACAAAAAAACAGGCCTTTGAGTGAACCCCACATATATTTAACTGGATTCAGAAGTAAATGGAAATCAATGTTGGAGCTGGCTACCTTCATAGCTGATCAGTGCTGATGGTCAGCAAAGGCTCTAGGGGCTATGAAGTGACTTGACTTGGCATAGACTCGGTTAGCTTGAAGGCCACATCAGCGTGAGCCAGGGATCACACATGTTGGTTAAAAGGATTAATTGGAAAAGGTTTTTTATTTCATTCAGGCCATGTGAACAGTAACAGACTGTAAAGCAGTAGAGTCAAGGCTTGGCTCACCCATGTGTGTCTTTGCAAATACGTTTGTGTGTGTGTGTGCGATTCAGAACCAAGTAGCACCAATTCGCTAAGTAGTCCAGTTGGAGTGACAGAATGACTAAATGGTCCAAAACGGACAAACAAAGATCCATATGCCCATGCTGTGCACATGCCAGATCTCTCTCTCGCTCGCTCTCTCACTCTCTATTTCTCACTCTCTCTCAGCAGGCCAAGTCAAATCTTGTTGCTAGGTTTTTGCATGCTGGCACCTTTCCAAGCCACTCATGCATTGGAGTGGACTGTTGGACTCTATCTGTCACACACACACACACACACACACACACACACACACACACACACACACACACACAAACCATCATATTTTTTCATGCAAAAGCAAAGTGAAAGCTCCCATTGATAGTAGAGCCAGACCTAGATGGGAATAAGAAGGAGGGAGACATGTCTCTCTCCTTAACAACCATCATCTTTAATCACCACTTCTAATTTCTCCTCCCATTGGCTGCCGCAAGCTCGTGATGTGATCCCCATCCACAGAATCAGCATCTTGGAACGTAAAATAAAGTTTAGAGAAAGTTATCAACTCAGTGGACTCACACAAAAGGCACTTAATGTATGCAATTTAATTAAAATTAATTGTGATGCCTTAATCTTTTTCTTTTTTTTTTAATGAATCAAGTACTATCTGGACTATGTAATTTATTTATTTATTCTTTGGAATGAAGAAAAATATTGCAGAAAAAGTCTGTAAACTGCTAAAGAGACAGAAATGGAATATTAGGCTTACATTTATCATTTTTACAGAAGTTAATTCTAATCTGTGATCTGCAGCCCACCGCTTTCCCTTTTAAAGGTAGCTAGGTTAGCAATCTAACCTGCAAGTTAGTGTTAAGTAACCAATAAATAAAATACAAAATGTTTGCTCACCAACCCCAGAACACAAACATCTTGGCCGTTCGAAAAGCATGATTGATTAATTCTGTTGGCACATTTATATAATACAAACACTTAGCAATAAACCAGGTATTTAAAAAATTGATTTATGTCAATTTAATATTACAAGATATTTAACACTTTGCCTCTGTTTTTACAAATCAAATACTCTGGCCGTTTATATGTTGTAAGTTTAAGTATCTGCATACATTTAGCAGAAGTCTGTCAAATTTGGTTGAAAGGAATCAACGAATCTCACTTCTAACAATAATGTGTCTGAGGTGAGCTGGTCAGGCAAAAACAAAGGGACACCAATTCATATTAAATATACTCTTTAGTCAGTCTAGGTCAGCCATAGACACAGCTACACAGTGACATGCACATTGGTGGGATGTGATGGCAGAGAGACTATGAAAGCAAAACCTGGACATTCCTGAAAATGCCTAAAACCACAAAAGACTACCCATTAACCACATTTTTTCCCTCCATCTTTTTGTCCCTGAAAAACACTGAAGCATTATTCAGTTGCATGAAAAATAGCAATGCTTACTTTTTTGTAAGCAAATAGTTTCTCAGTGGGAAAAATGCAACACAGTATGTCATAGATTCAGGTGCTGTTGGCAAACTCTGTATATGCTGGCTGTATGTGTGTTTCCATTTTGGGTTGGGATTAAAGTCACTACAAAGAGACACCAGCTATTTCAGACAAACAGCACACAAACACATGCACGCACCATTTCCAGTGTATTTATGTGGATCTATTAGGGCCAATACTAAGTCAGCAGGTACCTGCATATTAAGGGTTGTTGTAACAGATAGATAGATAGATAGATAGATAGATAGATAGATAGATAGATAGATAGATAGATAGATAGATAGATAGATAGATAGATAGATAGATAGATAGATAGATAGATAGATGTGTGTTTTATTTTGTATGATGTCAAACATTCAGACCACAATGGCCAAGCAAAACTTAATACTACTGCAGTTCTTGTCATAAAGCTGATCTGCTTGGTGCTTATTGGTGAGTATGTATCACCATCTAAAGGGGAGGAAAAGAACTGCTAGAGCCCATATTAACTGTAGTACAGTAAAATGACATTTAGGCATATATAAATAGAGATAGATGGATAGATACTATATATAGAAATGACAAGTAGCATCAAATGTATTTGCAACCTATAATATATGCTTGTGTGTTTGATAGTAAGTTCAAAAACAAAAACACAGAATAGGAAGCTTGGAAATAATGAAAGTATTGTTTTGTATAAGTTTAAGTTTTGTCACCATTTTCTTCCTTTTATGGAAATATGAAAACTGTATTTGTAGCATCAAAGAGTTTGTTCACTCATTACAGTACAGTATGTGCTCCTGAAGCTATCCCCATAGGATGTCCTGGTTAAATGACTTCTTAGTGTACACAAAACACTTGGGAAACTTCCATGTACCCTTGCGCAGCTTCAAGATGATAAAGAGGTGATTCAGTGTTCCATGACCAGAATGAAAACTTGATTGTTCCTCCTCGACCTAATATTCAACTGTTGGATAGACTGTCCTTTCCAGGAGTTCCAGCACCCTGGCATAGACCTTCTCAGGTAGGATGAAAAGGGTGAACACTAGAAGATCAAGCCCTCTGTTCTTGATTCCTGAAAATCCCGGTCTGCCAAGGATATATTCATGACAAAAGCATGTCTCCCAGGACAACCCTACAACATTAAGAGTCTTTAGGAAAGGTTGACCCCAGAGGCCCAGCAACAGCAGAGCTTGTTGACTATGTCAATCACCTCAGAAACAGTGTGCCCTGACTCTGTTTCTACTACAGAAGGTGTGTAGATGGCACTGAGGAGATCCTTGAAGTATTCTTTCCACTCTGACTATAGTTAAGGTCAGTAGGAGTCTGACCCCATTGTCTACAATGGGAACAGAAAGCTGCTTTCTCTTCATGAATCGCCTGATGATTTTCAGAACTGACCTGAGGCCAACTGGAAGTCTTGCTCCATGAGCTCACAGAACTCTTCACAGACCCTTCATTTTCAGTTGCTGCATCTGATTGGCCTTTTGGTACCTGCCACCTTTGGAGTCTTACAAGCCAACAAAGCTCAATAGGACTCCCTCTTCAGCTTGATGGCTCCCTTTTTCTGCCGGCATAAACTGGTTCCATCTGATTTGGGGTAATTGCCATGTTAGGCACCAACCACCTTAGAGAATCTTTGGCAGTAGAAGTCCAGAACATGGTTCACTGAGACTTAATGTCCCAGCCCTCCTTAGCTGTGATTGGATACCGGATGAGTTATAGGGAAGGAGTTTCGAGTTTTCATCCTATATGATCCTACCAAACCAAGCAAACTGACAAAGACTAAAACTAAAAGTGTTTCCTTCTGATTTATTATTTAAATATTACCTGCTATAGCAGGCATCTTTTTAAAAGTCTAGTCTTTTTAATTTGAGTGAGTACATTTTTCTCCACACCCAGCTTTTGTATTTAGTTTCAGCAGACTATGATAATATGGAAAAATTCAATCAGACCAGTGTTTAGCTAGATCAGAAGGAACTGTGTAATGTATACACATTACTATGTATGGTTGTCGTGGGATTAAAATTTTTATTTACAGTAGAACCTGGAATGTAAACATGTACTGCATTTCTTTATGTGTAGTTTCTGCAAACTACCAGCAGGAGGTACCATCAGGCCCAAAAAAAAAACTGGCTGAAATTTGATTTTAAAAAAGAACTTTTCACATCTTTTTATGGACAAAAACGTGTGTATTTCAGTATTTATTATTTTAGTTTAATTAGATATTGACCAATCTCAATATTACCAGTCTTCTCTTCACCACAAATAACCTAAAATTAGACCCAATCAGACTCCATTCAAGCTATCTGTACATTTTCACAGAAACTACATTATTAAAGATATATTAATATTTTGATAGAATAAATGTGAATATCTTCAACACAAAATAATTTCAGTTTTATTTCCAAAACAAGTGTCCTACAAATCCTCTTTTCGACCAGATATAGAGTTTGGAATTTGGTGACACCTTTGAAGACTAAACAGCTCAACTGAAAAAAAAAAAATAAGTGTTAGGAAAAAAGAAAATTCAGCGAATTAGGAAAAGTGACTTGCCTAAATAGGTTCATTTTCTCACTGTGTATTCCATCCACAGTGCTGTTGATTCTGTAAGTGTGCAGGTGCAAATTGTTTCTTGTATTCTGTTGACCTGCTGAAGAAAGCCTGAACTTTTTGCCTGATTGTGTAAAAGTGTCAGTTTTCACTGGTGATTCTGTGGGGAGGAGGGGCAAGGATGAAGAAAGCAGAGAAGCTGAGCGAGTGATGCCATTGACATCAAATGCTTTACAGTCAGAGATGTAGGCATCGATAACATCCTCTCTCGAAGAAAATCCTGCCTGCAGGTGACCTCACAGCAATCCTGTTGTTTCCAGTCGGCCAATCATAGCCTTCCTCTGCCTGGACAGGGTGTGATAACTTTTCCAGCTGGGCCTGACTGCAAAGTCTGTCTCTGCTAGCATTGATGTCCCAGCAGATCCCCCTCCTGAAAGGAGCAAAGTAAAGACCAGGACCCTCTGAGAGCTACAGCATCGCTGTCATGGACTCTAGCAATGGCACTCTAGAGCTGCTGGGGGTTGGTTTAGCAATAGTGGCCTGGATCTGTTCCCTGACCACCATCCTGATGCCTTCATGGATCACACTGTCTACAGACCTGCTTCCCACTGAGGAAACTAACATGGGCCTCTGGGTGACCTGTGTGAGCCAGGAAGCGACGGATAAGCTGGAGTGCCGGCCCTATGACAGCATGTTTGAACTGCCACCAGACATTATACTGGCCCGGATTCTCATGTCCTTGGTGCTGGGGGTGGGATTGTTGGGTGTGCTGCTGGCCATCCCCGGAATCCGCCTGGTTAATGGCTGCCACAACCACCTGGATGACTTTAGCTGTAAGAGGGCGCTGAAAGCAATAGGCGGGGCACTGTGCCTGGTAACAGGGATCCTGGGCCTTATCCCGGTCTCTTACGTCGCCCACCTGACGCTTGTGAGATTCTTCGACGAGACAGTGCCTCAGATTGTCCCTCGCTGGGAGTTCGGCTATGCTCTGTTCTGTGGCTGGATTGCAGGCATCCTCCACCTGGTGGCAGGAACGCTGCTGCTGATTTCCTGTCTTCATTTCCAGAAGCTGGACAGGCCTGTGCACATCCCTCTGGGCATTGTGACACCAGGACCCAATTTTGAAAGAACCAGGACTGAGTATGTGTGAGAGTGCCTTCCAACATTCATTGTTCTGGTCCCTAGAAGTAGAAGACCCCACCCACCCAACTACGATGAACAGTTCTAAGTATGTCTGAGATACTCCAGCAGAAACACTTAAAAGTCCCTATATTGAGGTTACCTTTCAAATCAAGGGTATCAGTCCAAACCTGTAAGTTTTTTCGAGTGTTCTCAATTGAGCCATTTCAGATAGATTCACAAAGAGTAAAGTTTAACATTTTCTGGATCAGAGACCAAACATGGGACTAACTGAATTTGAATGAAACTCTCAGGATTGAAACTTTCACCAAATTAAGACTAATTCAGACTTCAAATCTTTGTTTCTTTTTTTTTTCAAGGTAAAAGTAGCATCCAGGAGAAATAGGTTTTTACTTTTTAACTCCCTAATTGGTTTCAACAGAAAAATCTGAGTGAAAATTTGTTTTCCTGCTTTAAACTGGACTACAGCTAGACACATGCATTACTCACCGTAAATGTGATAAACAACAAATGTGTCCAGCTGTGAATAAGGCCTGTGTTTCTAAGATTACATTTTTAAAAAAGATTTAGAAAGCCAACTCATTTGTTAGACACTGCAGACTGTCAGGATCAATGAGAAATGTTCCAAAGTCAGAATAAGAACTAGAGGAAGAAAATAAAACTACTTTAGATTCCTTATTTCTCTCAGTGAGGTTCTAAACGATGCTCAGACTATTGAAAATACTTATTTCACAGATGAGTGCTGAAAACCAGTCAGACATTCAGTGGTTTAAAATCTAGTAGTAGTAGAGTCATGCACTTTGGAAACTGGATTTGACACTATGTAGTTTATAAAAAGCTGATTTTTTTTTTATAAGCTACTATATAGAGTAAAAATGATTACAAAGTTTCACCTGACTGAAACACACAAAGTTTGGAAAACCTTTGCACCTTTGAAACAGTTTAAAGTGTAAAACTCACCAATTCAGAGCTACATTTAGAAATAAGAATTTTAATGCAACTTTATTTTCTTTCTCTTTCCAACTTTAAAGCAGCAAAAATATATTTCTTAAAAAAGTAAATTTGTTTGTGGTGTTTGTTTTGTTTGTTTTGGGGAGTAATTTTTATTTTTACTAAATATTTCCCTTAGACTGAACTCACCATTTGTCACAAAATTTCGAAACTGCCAAATGCATCCACAGTTTTAAACTCTGAACTTCTCTGAAGGAAAACATTTTTACTTCTGTTTAGTTCTGATTTAGTTAGACTTCTTGGATATTTGAGCAATGGAAACGTATATGATGCAGATTAACTTTAAAATGTTTCCCCACTTCAGAGAGTTTTACTGGCTTTTCTGTGTTTCATTAACTGAGATATTTGCTTTAGATTTCCTGGAGCCAAAGAGACCAGATCTCCTGAAGTTTCTTGCTATATTTAGTTCATTTAAATACTTTATGAGCTTTTAATTATGAATCCAAAAAGTGGGGTTGTTTTTTTTTTTCACTTTTAAGCACTTTTTATTGGTTAAGTCTTCTATAAAATCAAAGATTTATTGACTATAGAATGTAATGAAGATTTATATTTCCTCCTCAAAGAAAAACATATATTTTATATGCATATTTTTAATGCACATTTTGCTGAAATAAAAGAATGAATTGTAAAGATGATGAAAGCTCTTAATTTGAGCAGCAGATCACTGTTTATAGTCAATAAAGACAGAAAGGTTAGATAGATAGACGGATTAAATTGTGAGAGAGGACTCATTAAACCCTGCAATGTAACATGGATGTACAGACAAACTAACACTGATTACTGTGACATAGATGGAAATAAAACTGAAATTTTAGGCAAATATGCTCATAAATAAATGCTCACAAGTTAAGATTGAAACTGGCTTAACAAAATTAAAAAGGACTAAAATTAATGAATAAAAAAAAGCAATATATTGGGAAAGTAACTAAAACTCAAAAGTGTGAGTTAAATAATCCTTGTCTTCACACACTCCTATCCTCCCTTGGATCTCCAAGGAACTGCTGACTTCCTTATCAGTTCAGTTTGAAATCAAACCCTGGTGAGAAAACACAGGGGCGTGGGCAGCCATACAAATAGATGGATATACAGACACCCAGGTGGTTACATGAGGAGTAGATGCACGGTCACTTTCAGGCCAAAAATAAAACTGTGGGAAAAGGAGAGAATAGAATTGGAGAGTTCTCAGTGTACCAGCCATTTCTAAGGAGACACACAGGGACACACAATAACAATTGGACATGAAGCCAACTCTAAATTTCTAGAGCACATACAGAAGAAAGGGGAAAAAGTGATGTGGTTAAAGTTTCCATACACTCACCATGGGCTTAAATTTCATGGTAATTTCGCCATTTAACCCATAAGAACCCACCTGTCACCGCACCTTTACTGACTCTCCATAGTTATTTTCTGACAGTAAAAATGAGTCTGGGGTCTTATGTGATTTCTTTGAATTATTTTTTTCCAGGATGAAATGACTGTACAGCATACAACTTTAATGATTCAAAACACATTTTAATTTCTTTGGAATTTTCTCTAATCCACACAGAGCCAAAATTATGCATAAAGGGTCAAATATATATTAGATGGAATGTTCTACAATGACCCTTATTTCCCTTATTTCTACAAACATATCTCTTGTCATTGTGACCAAATATTTTATCTGATGATAAAATATTTCTCCAGAAGGTATTTAGCTGGTCCATGATGGCAGCTTCAAATTGAATTCAAGTATGAAGGTGCCTTCTTTCTTCTGTCTTCTTCTTCTTCTAGACCTTTGCAAAGTGATGACCCATAAAAATAATTTGTACTTAATCTACAATAGGTTATGAAGTTGGAATCTCCAGTTATTTAGAATTGGCTCTAAGAAACATTCATAGCTTGTGTAAATCTACAGTTTAACCCCACACACAAACACACAAAAACTTACTTGTCACTATGTGCACCTTAAAATTCCCATTCCCTCTAAAATTGTAGCCCCCGTCTCTGGTTGAAAAGATCTGGAATATTACTCTAAACATTATCTGTGCTGTATTGTAATTAAGCAAGTCATGAAGTTTTAATAATTTTGACTTTAAAAATAAGAAATTTGTATTATGAAGATACCAAACTTTGTGTATTATATGAACTGCCCTTTTTTATCATTATTTTCCCATACCTCTACACAGTAAGTTAAATATGGAAGAATTACAGAACAATACAGTATTTAGAGACAATTATAATCTAGAACAAGTTTAATTTTGTTCATGATTGAGATGCTTTTGTTTTGTATGTATCTGATATAGGGTTTCCAACTGATTTTATTGTCATATATCAAACGTCTCCTTTACTATTTCATTTTTTTAATTTTTTATCTGTGTTTGTATCCTATCATTCACTTTATAGTTACCAAATATCATTGCTATTGTTTTGCTAAGATTTAGTGATAATTTATTGCCATCCATACAATTTTGTAACTGTCTTAAATCATTTATACTGACCCTTAGGGGACTCCACAAGCAATTTCCATGTACCCAGATGTAAATTCTCCCATCTTCACAAACTGTTGTCTTCTAGATGAATACATTCTGATCCAGCTTAGTGCCACTCCCCTATTGTACTTTATCTAGTAGTAAAGATTGATTAACTGTATGAAATGTATTCTGCCCTCACTGCTACACTGGATACAGTTATGCAGATAGATAAACTCCTCGACAACTGACAGGTGTATCGTCCCTTTTATTGACGCTGCCTTCAATTATCAACAGAGTGAATCTACAAACAGAAGAAAATAAGCAATATTCAGTCTATATATTCACATGATAATGCAAATCAGTTGACTAAACTAGCTAACATTGGAAAGAAAGTAAATCTGAATACAGTACACCTTTAACCATAAAAGTGCATAAATAATAGCAAATATAGTTGCATTAACTCTTGTTCAACTTGTTCAATTGGGGTCCGAACAAATATTTATTGTCAAAGTGCCCGGGTGGTGTAGGTGGTAATCCAGTTTTCTGCGTAAGGAGGGTAGCAGGCGTAAGAAGAAAGGGGCAATCTGGATCTGACAAGACTGGTAGTAGCGGTCGAGAGTTTACAATAGTGGTTACCTCTGCTAGAAGGGTAACGAGAACCTCATGGGTCAACAGGCGAACTGGGTTGACAGTTAGTCCAGTATGCGCTTCACGATGCCGATCATGCGCTCCCAGCTTCCTCCCATATGAGAACTATGAGGAGGGTTGAAGATCCATGTGTATTTATTCTTGGATAAAAAGTCTTGAATTTCCTGGTTGTTGCAGTGTTTTGAAGTTATTCCGAGCTCCTTGCACGCTCCCAGAAAGTTGGTCCCACAGTCGGACCTCAACTGCTTTACTGGTCCTCGGATAGAGATGAATCGTCTCAGAGCATTGATAAAACTAGACGACTCCATCGTCTCGATGACCTCAACATGAATGGCCCTGATGCCCAAGCAGGTGAAGATGACGGCCCAGCGTTTGCTGCTGGCAAGGCCTCCTCTTGTTCTCCGAGAGCTTATTGCCCACGGTCCAAAGACGTCAGCTCCAACGTAGGTAAACGGGGGGCAGACTGTCACACGATCGATGGGTAAGTCTGACATTTTTTGCGTTTCTGTGTTCCACCTGAGCTTGCGGCAAATTACACAGTGGTGGATGACTGAGCTGATGCTCCGTTTCCCACTGACAATCCAGAAGCCAGCCGATCTCATGGCTCCCTCTGTGAAATGGCGTCCCTGGTGCTGCACCTGTTGGTGGTAGTGTCGGATTAGTAGAGTAGTTAAATGGTGGTTGCCTGGGATGATAATGGGGTGTGCTTCGTCACTTTCCATGCTGGCTTGTGAAAGGCGACCACCAACCCTGACACAGTCTGCATTGTCTTTGAAAGGAGAGAGTTTTCTAAGAAGGCTCTGTTTTGGAATGTCTTTTTGGGCTTGAAGACATGTGAAGATGTCAGGGTAAACCTCGTGTTGAAGACCACTCAGAACAACGCTCTTTGCCTTACTGTAATCTTCTGGACTAAGACTTTTGCAGATATGCCAGCCATGACACTTTTTTGTGGGAGTGCTGTTCCTGTAACACCTTGCAATATGAATGAGCCTTGCTATTGCTCTCAACAGAGAAAGACGCAAATCGTCTTGTTTCGAGGAAAGAAGCCGCGACATTGGTTGAAAGTGATGTCACTGTTGGACGAATCTCAGGATCTCATTCAGGATTGACTAGTTCAAAGGTATGTTTAGTCACTTCAGGGGTTGATCTCAATAGGGAATCTGGTCCTTTGAGCCATGTGCTTGATGAGAGTGCACTAGCTGGGATTGATCTTGAAGCTATGTCGGCCGGGTTAAGCTCTGTTGGAACGTAGTTCCACTGCTCTGGGTTGGACGATTTTCGAATCCTCTGTACGCGATTGCACACATAGACGTAGAATCATCTGGATTCGTTCTGTATGTATTCAAGTACCACTCTGCTGTCTGTGAAAAATCTTGTAGAATGGAAGGGAACATCAATTTCCTCTGTGATAATGTCAGCAATCTCGACAGCAAGAACAGCTGCACATAGCTCGAGCCTGGGGATTGTTATTTCTTGCTGCGGTGCGAGTTTTGCTTTGACAAACATGAATCCCGGTTCATTGTTGCCTTCTGAGTCTGTGAGCTTGACATAGGCTACTGCAGCGATAGCTTTTGTAGACGTGTCACAGAATATACAGAGCTCCCTTTTTTCTGCACCACTGAAGGATATAGAGGTGTACATTCTCGGTATTCTGACTTCTTCGAGAAGTTTCAGGGACTCTTTCCATGCACTCCACTCTTGGAGCAACTTTTCTGGGAGTGGATCATCCCATTGACATATGTCTGTGGAAAGTTCTCTAAGGAGAGCTCTGCCTTTGATGCTGACCAGAGCTGCAAACCCGAGAGGGTCAAACAGACTGTTGACAACTGAAAGTACCCCTCTGCGGGTATAGGGCTTCTCAGCAGAGGACACTTGAAACATGAATTTGTCTGTTGCAATGTCCCAGCTTATTCCGAGGCTTCTTTGCATAGGTGGAATGTCAGCTCCTAGGTCGAGGTCTTTTATACCCTTGGCTAGATCGTTTTTGTGGAATGCCTTCATTACGTCCACGTCATTGGATGCAATCTTGTGTAGCCTCAGATTAGATGAAGCCATAGTGTCTTGAGCGTTTTGCATAACAGCAATGGCATCAGTACTTGATTGGAAGGAGGCGAGACAATCATCTACGTAAAAATGTCGTTCCACCAGATGTTGTGTGGTGATGTCTTGCTTGTCTCGGTCCTCTGATGCCCTTCTGAGTCTGTAAGTTGCAACCGCGGGCGACGGGCTGTTGCCAAAGACATGTACGGTCATTCTGTATTCCACGATCGGTTGATCCATGTCATTGTTTTGGTGCCAAAGGAATCTCAAAAAGTTCCGGTGGTCCTCCCTGACCACGAAGCAATGGAACATTTGTTTGATATCGGCTGTGACTGCCACCTTTTCTTCACGGAGTTGCATTAACACACCCAACAAGCTATTGTTGAGGTTGGGCCCAGTAAGAAGAACATCGTTGAGGGATACTCCATTGTGTTGTGCACTTGAGTCGAAGACAATGCGTATTTGTTCCGGTTTGGGTGGGGGGTACACTCCGAAGAAGGGGAGGTACCAGCACTCTTCTTCTTTAGTAAGTGGTGGCGCTATCTCAGCGTGGCCATTGTCAAACAAAGTTTGCATAAAGTCTGTAAACTGACCTTTTACCTGAGGGTGTTTGTTCAGCATGTGGCATACCGACGTAAGGCGTTGCATAGCCTGCCGCTTATTGTTCGGCAGGCGTGGCCTGGGTAAACGAAAAGGTAGCGGCGCGACCCAACTGTTAGCACTGTCCTGGTAGACTTCCTTATCCATTATCTGTAAAAAGGCCCTTTCCTCCTGTGAGTAGCCAAGGCTCTCGTCCAAACTTGTTTGTTTGAAAACTGTTTCTGCAATCGAAGAGTGCTTTGTTCGCATTGGGGAGTTGACCTTGTTGTAGCCTTGTGAGTTGAAACTTTCCTTTACCTGAATGGCATTTTTGCATGGAAGGAAGTGACTTGGACGACCATTGTCTAAGATGTTCATTTTGAAAATGTTAGCACGCGCGGGTTTGTGAGCTCCACCCAGGCAAACGTTCCCAATGATCACCCATCCAAGAGCTAGCTTCTGTGCAAATGGTGCGTTTGGAGGTCCATTGCGCTGGTCAAGAACTTTGTGTGCTTGAATAACGTCCCTTCCAATGAGCAGCAGGATCTGAGTGCTCTGGCCAAGAGCCGGGATTTCGGTTGCGATTTCCTGAAGGTGGGTGTGGTTTCAAGCAGCTTCAGCTGTGGGAATCTCACTGCGATTGTCGGGTAGCATATCACACTTGATAAATGTCTGGAGCTCAAGAGGTGATGTGCAATCTGCCGATTCCACAATGAAGTTAAAAGCTCTCCTCCCTGTCACTTCCTCCAATCCAGCACAGGTTCTCAATTTATATGGAAAGGAGTTCCTGGTGACGCCAAATGTGTCAAAAAC